>NC_091133.1:113603205-113693205 GCF_040183065.1 Periplaneta americana
ATCTGTTGACATTTCATTGAGACGATTTAAGAATGGGTTTATGACGACATGCGGTTGACTTGTTACGCTGATTTCACCGACTGAAGTCGGAACCATTGAGACAAGATTAGCAGAAAACATCTAATTAACATTTATGAAGTTTAAATGAGGAATAAACGTTTTACCATGTTCACAGTTTTACAATTTAAACTCAACACAGCAGTACAACCACAGTTTTTACCACAGTATTACGTATAAATTTTATATCTGTACATTGATTTTAGATACAATTACTACAAGCCAATTTTAAATAGTTTATTTCATTATTAAATGGTTGTATTTTCATCAGTTCCATACTATAGACTAAATGTATAAGATATTGCATGTAAAGCCTGATGATGCCCGAAAGGCGAAAACGTTCGCTGTTCAATTTATATTTGTATAGAACACAATGATCGCTTACATAGATAAGTGTCATTGACTTTTTATATTTGATATGTCATGTAGACTGAATAAAACAATATTATATTATATTATATTATATTATATTATATTATATCATAAAAGAATTGGATCTACTATTACAATATTTGTCTAAAATGCTATTTTATTTTAACGGCGTTTTCTACTTCAGAAATTATTCAGTCTTCAAATTCAACGTGGACGAGGAGTGGCCGTTGAATTTTGCCTGTAGCCCCATATCAAATGCAGGGTTCCTTTACTAGTCATAAACCTGCGACAAGGAGCTCAGAACTAAACATTTCATCGACAATTAAAATCCATCGTCGTCGGCCTGGTTCGAACTCGCGAACCTCGGATTCAACGGTCAGTATAGTAAATGCAAAACAACTTAGGGTTGCACAGTAGAAGAAAACAATGCGTGTTTTATCGGCGTACAATAATAAGTTAAGAATAGGCACGCGCTCAAGATTGACAAAAAACTGAGGGCGATGACCACGTACATAAATACGTAATTCTTTAGAGAAAAATGTTATCATCGTTTGTAAATCCCCAAATAATTTTTAGGGAACGTTATAATCTGTAAATTCTTTTGTGTCGTGCGTCGCTATATTTATGACAATGAAATATAACGTCAGTTTAATGGACACTTTATCATTTGCTTGACATTTAGTGTTAAAAAAATAACAATAAATAGCAGGAGACACATAGTGCCTTAGTACATAGGCAACATGTGATACACTTTATATGGCTTGCACTCTGTCATCACTGCTGGTGTATAAAACATACAGTACGTAACCTATGTTAGAGTAGCGTCGTATGAACAACATTTTCTAGGCTGTTTTCCAACGAGATAAAAGCTTCTTAAATATGTGTCTGACTGTATTATATTCTTTATGAGTGATTCGGTTTTGAATAAATTCTTTTTTTTTTTTTTTTTTTGTGTAACATAAGTGAAGAGCAGACCACAGTTGAGGGGGTGGAGTCCAAATTTGCCTAAGTCCAAATTACAAGTTGTGGGGAAAAATGACAAAAAATGATAAAATAAATGTGACGCCCCTAGTGTTTGCGTATGTTTTTTCAAAAGGATCTAAGTCAAGACCTAGGAGAATCTGTGAAATAAACTTAGTTATATATGAACTTGGAAAGGATACATTAAAACGAGAATAAAGCAAGTTAAAATTTAAAAAAAAAGGACTTAGGATACTTTGGAATCCACCTCTTCAATTCGTATAAAGAAATCAGAAAAAAAAAAAACTGAAATTAAGGCATTCTTGTGGTAAGACAACATGAGATGCGCAACAGTTATTAACTACAAAATCGTAGAACAAGTATCTTTCTTCAACTAGTTAGCTGCAATGTCTCTTATTTAAAAGAACCAGATATACAGGGTGTCTAAAAATGCTCCATATATGAGGAATGTAAGTTCAAAATAAAAATGTCACATAATGTGCTCAATGTGCGCCCTTCGAGAGTCAGACACAGGTCAATGAATGCGTTTCAGCCAGTTCTGATGCAATCGTTGCAATTTGTCCGCCGTCACGTGATACGCGTCAACGGTTCGAGCTTGCAGATGTTGCTAGTCCCGGATTTTCTCCTATGGTCCGTCCCAGGAATCTATGGAGTAACTTCTCGCACATGGGGGAGGAGTCTATCTGTGCCGAAGTATATTGCGGGCTGCATCAGCTCGAGGCCGCTATGGGGTTAGATGTTCGTGGTAGAGCCCGGACGAGAAGTTATGGCACCAGCGCGAGGGACGCATTTTAGTTCGTTTGCTTGGACTCGCCCTCACACTGAACTGGAGGGGTGATGGGTTAGTTGGTTACTGGCATTCCGAGTGTTCAGATCGTTCTGCTACTACCACTATTGTTAATACTGAAAACATTGTCCTTCTGACCGCCCTCATTATGGCATTGTCTAAGGTGTGAAATCATAGAGCAGTTCATAGTCAAGAACATGAAATAGCTTACAATGTATAGAAAACCATGTCAGAAGAGGTTGTAAATGGAATACCAATTCCATTGAAAAGCGTGTGTGCAAGAGTACTGGCTGCCACTGCTATTTCAAAGCGAACCCTGGCAAGAATCAGGAAAGAAGGGAAAAATATTGAGGCAGAACAGCAGATTCTTTCTCCAGTCCGGAAAAATCACAGCCGAAGAAGAAGATTGTTGCGGCTGTAGACAGTTTTGATGAAGAAGTCCTAAGAAGACTCATGTATAAGCAGAGGCCGATCTGTAATCGCTTCTTCCAAAAATGGATATCAGTGTATGATTACGTGAAGAAAGTAGAGAACAATTACATTGAAAGTGAGCACGTGATGGACAGTATTTTGGAGAACATTTCCATAAACTTAGGGGCATGTGATTCCAGCACAGATCAGTCGTCTGATTCGAACGGAGAATAAGAATATGAAGATGGAATAGCGGGCGTAATTCCATTATGGTCTGTCCAAAACTACTTCCGACCTGACAAATGGCGCCTTTAGCATGTTACCATGGCAACCATTGAAATCAACCAATCACGAGAGAAGCGTAACCATGGTAACGGGACGGTGTTGCCGTGTCTATGTTTACAAGTAGCACGTGAATACCATGGCCTAGTGGTGAATAGTGCACGGAATGACTTTGAGTTGGCTGGTTAGCGCGTGCTTTGTGTGAATTAAAATGTTATTTAGTTGTATTATTGTTTTAGTGTATCGATAATTATGTTTAAATTATATTACACGTATTATCTTCATTGTTATGGATGGAGTGTGTGACTAGTGTGCGTTTTCTATTTTCTGCGAGATTTTCTAAACAGGTGACTTGTGCAGTGTCGGAAGGACGGAGAACAAAGAATATTGGACAAGGTGCCCCGTTAAAGAGTCAAGCGCGAGAGATGGTGTGTTATGTGATAGAGTATTTTGAAAGGAAAAAAAGATAATGACGGGCTTCTTTTACCTTCGGCGCAAGTCGTAATGAGAACTGCTGCCTGTGTTAAAATTAATAAGATCTCTGTTAAAGATATTGGAAAAGAAAAAGGCCGTGCAGATTTTTAATCATAAATATTTTTACATTTTTTCAACGCCTTTCTAACAATATTACATTGAAGAATACCGGCACTCATAAAAATAAAGGCTTCGTATTAAATTTAAATCTATTTTTTAAATTTAGAGTCCTTTCGACGCTTTTATAACGGTATTACATTGAAGAATATGGTACTACTACTACTACTACTACTACTACTACTACTACTACTACTACTATTATTAATTATAATAGACTAATAAAATAATAACGTGCACAAATTTTAATGCCTAGTGTTCAACAAATTGGTTAGAAATGTATGTGTTCATGTCAGCCGTTCATTACTGCACTCTATCGGCAGCGCGCTCGCTTACACGAAAGATGGGCAACATGACAACATTGCTCCCCCTTCTCTGTAAACTGTCAAGTCGGAAGTAGTTTTGGTCAAGGTATAGGTACCTTCGGACTCTTGAGTAGGAAAGTGGTGATACTAAGGTAAGACGAATGTTTTTAGAAAGAGATGAAACGGATATGCCTGCCGCTCTGAGCTGAGATAGAAATTATCCCCCCCTGCAAGCGGTTGCTCACTTCGTTCAACCAATACATCCCCCAGAGCGGTCATCGGCCCTAGCCCTCCCACATACCACTTGCGCAGAGGTCTTGTTTCGTCTTTCTACTTCACAGAAATCCTGGGACGGACCATAGTAGACCTGCGATTTTAGGTGACTCCACAGGTAAAAAGCAAGGAGTGTGAGATCGGGAGGATATTGGGGCATTCTGTGTAGATATTAAAATACAGTAGAACCGCACTAGTCCGAACTAACTGGGACCAGGGCCTGTTCGGATTAAGAAGGGGACAGGAATGCAGGCAGGGAAACCACACCTTATCCCTTCACTGCTCATTACTGCTTCATTAACATTATCTGCATAAAAGTATAGAAGACAAATGGGTCATACCATACAAAATTTTAAGAATATGCTAGTAATGTCATGAATTTTTTTTTGGGCTTTTAATATAATAATGTTATTATGAAAATAAATTAAACTGTCAAGTATGACCACCATATCATTAATATTTTAGTGATACGGATGACTGAAAAATGGGTGGCAGTTACATGCTATCCATAATTTGAAATATTCTAGATACCCTATATGAAGTATCATCGAAACTAAAGAGACGCCATTGTAAACCTGAACAACCATATTTTAATGCCTTAAGGTAACGCACAGGTGAAATTACTAAATCTTACAGTTTTCATTTTTTTTCTCAAAGACCAAGGACACTAGAATAAAATTATGTGACACGTTTCCTTATGAAGATGCAATAAAGGGCAGGATTTTTTTTCAACGTGATTTTCTTTAATTTTCGACGTGTGGAACCATTTATATATAAATTAATTAAATTAGTATATAAATGGTTCCACACGTCGAAAATTAAAGAAAATCACGTTGAAAAATATTCCTGCCATTTATTTCATCTTAATAAGGAAACGTGTCACATAATTTTATTCTAGTGTCCTTAGTCTTTGAGAAAAAAAATGAAAACTGTAAGATTTAGTAATTTCACCTGTGCGTTCCCTTAAAGACTAATTCGAATAATATTAAGGGATGCTCATAAAACACCTCATTGAAAAAAGAAATAGTTATATATTCGAATGCACCAATTTAAATTAATGCGAATTTCGTATTGAAGAAAATCTTATTCTTAATCCATCTCTCAAGTTTTATGATATAACTTCAAAAAACCTGTGAATAATTGAATTAATAAAATTATTAATTTTTGTTCAGACGATTGAAAATCGCTTGCTATGTGTGCCGGTCGCAGCGTTCGCGGGACTTCGTAACGATGAGTAATCTCAAACGTCCGTCTCCCTGACCTTGATCGCGCAACATTCTGTACGACGGGAGAGCCTACCTGCTGTGCTTTGTTCCGGTGGGTTGTTTTTATTAAAAACTGGCATGATGTTTAAGTCAGCATTCTGAAATTTTCACAGTGGAATCAATATACCCTAAAGAATTAAACACATGTTTTTTCGTCTGTAAAAATGAATTGCATTTTGTGTTCTATGTTATTTTAAATTATTTTACGGCGGGTAACTACTTAAAAAATTATGCATTTTTTTCATATTGAGGGAATTTATAAACAAGGCTCTCCTCTTTCGAATAGAAATGAAATCACTTTTCCATCTTCTTTTACATAGTAAGAAAAGTTCAATGAATGAAACCGTGTTCTTTGTAAACCAATATTTTAAATGCTGATTGCTGCCAAACTATGAAGTATATAAATATAGTATTGCTTGAAATTCATATTTAGAACATACAAAATAACCTAAGGTGGGTGCTCCTGTTATGGCCATGTTCCTGATATGGCCACCCCCCTATTGTGAGTTAATTAAGCAAAAAATCCGCTAAATTGCAGCAGCATCCAGTGAAAGGACATCCTGATATGTCACTTGATCGTTTTCCATTCAGTCAGGTTAAGCAATATGGCGTCAGTTGCCTGTTTTGCGGTTTTCATGTGACCTCTTCTTATTTTTCTCTGGTAAGTCTCCTTTGTTTTATGCATGTTTTTCAAAGACTTGTTTCATGAAAACCATCGTATTCCATTCAGTTTTTAATGTTCTGTTGATTGGTGTTGTAGTTGATGGCGTATCTTTTACGAGTTGTTCATAATCAAACGATTTTCGTGAAAGCTTACCTGCTCCTGATATGGCCATATCAAATGCACCATGGCCATATCAAGTTCATTTCGCTTTTATTTTTTCACCTGACAAATTTGCATGCCTTATAGCTGGGATTACGCAAACATTTTGTATTTTAAGAAATAAAACTTATTTTTTTATGGAAAAACGTGTTTTGACTACACTTTTGAATTATAAAAAAGATTATTAAGTGCCATTTTTATTCATTTTACAACAAAATTATTTAATTTTAGCACAACTGCGCTATCAAACTGAAAACAATCACCATTTGTAGAACATGGAACAAGGGTGGCCATATCATGTGCACATGTTCCTGATATGGCCACTAGGTAGACTTTTGGAATTCGGGACTTTTTGGACAAGTAAAGCTATTTTTGTGGGGAAAGGAAATTGTTTTAAGGAAGTCCATTAGACTGAGAACGAGTAAGAAAAAAGTGGTTTACATATTTTTTTCAAAATGGCGGCTAGAAAAATTTTCAAACCTTAGCATGGCCATATCAGGGACACGTACCTTACTACAATATTTTTAACTTTTGAGACATCATGGTTCAAAAGCATGCTTTTTTTGCATGGAATGACCCAAATACTAATTCATTCACTAGTGATAAAGTAAGTTGTACTATATATTCTACATTTTGAGTTTCTAAATACTGTAGTATTAAATTGAGTTTCAGTTCAAGTATTATTTTCTTTTTCTTCTTCTTCTTCTTCTCCTCTCTTTTTTTTTGGTATGTTCGGATTATACGGAATTTCGCTCCAAAAAGTCTGGCAGGCTTGGACCGACTATTTCTAAACGTGCTCAGGCTAGCACAATTATACAGAACGAAAGCGACTGCAAACTGCGAACTGTAGTTAACAGTAAATCAACTCATCCACTTGAATTTGAGAAATTTTATTCCGGAGGAAGATGTTACTGTCGCAAGCTTGTAAATGAGTTTCTGAAACGCAAACTGACGGGGAGTTCCGGGCAGAAACAGAACGTGGGATGCGGGGCAGGATCCCATTGCTCGTATCTGCGGAGGACGTCTGTGCCTCGAGATGACACGTTTCCGTCCTATCTCGCTCTTGACTCCTGCTGTACTGTCCTTCCTGATAAGCGACAAATCGAACGAGGGGATAAATGCAAGCTCATGATAGCCTTCTGAGAAGATGGAGAACGTGAAAGTGGACATATCCGGCATGGATGACGATACACTATCGGAGCTCATGTAATACGACCTGCAGAATGCGATCTCAGAGCGACACTTCGAGATGAAGAGACACTCCTTGGTATGTTCAAAGTCTCGCCACTATTAGAAAGAAGACAGAGTTCATGCGATTCTTCTTCTCCGTCTGCAAAGATTAGCCTGGTCTTCAAAGATGATATTATCATCTAACTAGGGCAGGGATGTCGAACAGCGCTCTCGAGCTGTGAAATGAGCCTTCACTGTGCAATGGTTGAACATAGGTAGCAGACAGACCGAACTAATGACCGTAAACAAAAGCGAAACTACTAAAACGGCGGCTGGTACTTTGGTAACTTTTATACATCTTACTAATTGATTACGGGCTCATTTTAGATTTGAACTTGATGAATTCTGATGAACAAAAAATGTAGGCCTACATGACATGATGATGATAAGTTAATAATAATAGCGGTTTATCTACTGAGTTATTCCAGGAATGTTGTTCGTTAGTGACTAAAATAAATCATCATCATGTTATTAATATGTTTAAAATATAAATTTAAAATAAAATATTTAGAATAGGATTTTTACTCCATCCGAATGTTTACCCCCGGTTACTCTACTCCAGGGGCGAATGCTAGTCACGAAAGTTAGGCTTGCTCTTTTATTCATAGGGGAAGATTGGAGGATATAATAATTCATAATTAATAAAAATAATCAGACCCACATAAATAATTTATTTTATAATTATGAAATCATTATGTCATGGATCATATTCGCTTATCAGATATATAAGTTCGATATAATCTAACAAACATGGCCAACAAAACAGTTTATTTAGTTTTTTCGACCCTGCCAACCAATGCATATTGTTGTATTGAGCTGCACTGAACGAGCGCACATATTCTCTATAATGTCTGTCTTCTCTTGAATAGTCCTTCGGGAAAATGGATTTAATAATAAGGTTTCAATAACACACAATTCCGAACTCGTTGCAATACTTCAAATTAATGTTTAAGAATTAATAATACATGCAGAAGCTAACACATGCACAGCACATTCCCGCTGTCAATACTGGTCTGTGTAACGTTAAATAGTCGTTGGTGTAGCTCTCGGACCAGAGCTTCAAACAACACATAACAGAAGCATGTGCGCCTAGGACGGACTAAGGAGGAAGACACTTGCGTGCGCATCATATTCTCGCTGTTTCTACGTCTTTCCTGTAGCTCTGAGAAAAGAACAAGCGTTGCGATACTTGCGATGTGCAACCTGCGATGGTATTACGCCTATACAATATTCCAAAAATCAAAATAAAGCAGTTGTGGACTTACAACGGCACGAAAAACCAAATGACTTGGGGATTTATGTTCAAAGTTATTTTTTCAATCTCTCAGAATTTCTACAACTTCGAACTTTGATCTCTCTGGTGAGATACCGCTGGTCAGATGATGGGTTGAGCCATTGCTATTACTTGAGGTCATTAACCAGAGAGATAATATATGCACGCTTGAAACAGTGGGGCTTTGTTCTACGCTTTCCTGCTATCGCTTCCTTTTCTTTCATATTTTTACCGGCGGAAGATTTATCAGAAGAAATAACGTCATATAAACTTTTATTTAACTCTCTTCTTCACAAAGCGACAGGAAGTCACCAGCGAATGTCTTCATGAGAGGAAGTGGGCTCTGTTCTACATGGTACTTGTCTCTTCTTTGTTTATAGGCCATTCCCTGTAACATTAGGGTTCACTACTAGTTTCTTGGTGTACCTCTCCCGAGCGTTTGATTTCCAAGCAAAAGATCCAGGTTAAAATCCCGTTGAGTTAAGCTGGAATCAATCGAGGATGGCTAGATGTCATGAAAGTCATATTTAGAGCCCGGATGTTTGGCAAAATGGCTTTTTTACTGGATGGAAGTAAATCATTATTTGCATAGACATAAATGTGATTTGGAGTAAATCAAAGTGATAGGGCCAATTTTTATTTTGCCTAGTTTAGGTATTTCTTACAAATAAATGCCTTTTTTTTTATCATTTTAAAGCAATATTTCTTGTTTATAGGCCTATGCAATTTTATAATTAATTGTAATGTAATGTGTATGAAATTTAAATATTTGAAACAATGACTAACTTCTTTTTGGCGCTAGGGAAACTTCATTTAAGTTAACCAAAACCATTCTCATTTCTCTTAAATTTTCTAATGAGGACATTAATAAAATTTGTCTAATGGTATTGAGAGATTCATTATCCATTTTACACAATCACTTGTATAATACTATGTAATTTTTTTTTCACTTCATTTCATTACTCTTCAATATATTTTCATCTTATGTTTCTCCGAAATCAAATTGTACTTTATTTTTAAATTTATCATTGTTCCGTATTCTCTCCGCAATCATATTGTATTTTTAATTTAACGTCTGCTTTGTATTCTGGATCCTAGTGGTCAGCCGTAGATTTCGGCCAGATGTCCCAAATTTTGGAATTTGTTGTAGTAAATAAAAGTAATAGTGTTAGTTGGGAGACCGGAGGGAAAAAGACCTTTAGGGAGGCCGAGACGTTTATGGGAGGATAATATTAAAATGGATTTGAGGGAGGTGGGGTATGATGATAGAGACTGGATTAATCTTGCACAGGATAGGGATCGCTGGCGGGCTTATGTGAGGGCGGCAATGAACCTTCGGGTTCCTTAAAAGCCATTTTTAAGTAAGTAAATAAAAGTAATTTATTTCGGTGCTCAATCTGCTAATAATCGTGCTTTAACACTATTGGCGTAATATGAATAATGTTCGACAATCCACAGTTACAAATATAATATTGTCATGTCTTCACGATACCAACAATCAGCTTTATAATTTTAAATATTAAGCTCGTTCTCATAGAAGTTATCACCTAGCATTTCCAATTGTTTTTTCTTTCATATTTTCAAATCTTACTGTTACAATTTTGTGCTAAACGTGTTTATTATTGTAGGAGAAAGAAATTTGAGTAAGGAACAGTCAGTTATTGTCGGGTAACAGAGATCTAAACCAAGCTCATCAGGTTGATCAGGAAAAGAGGGCCATTGATGAACCTTGTATTCCCTACCTTAGTGCCAAGTATAACATCCCTCTCTTCAATTGGTCAGTGACAGGTTTATTTTTTGGTGCTCGGAGTTCTTTACCAAAATTTACATATAATTTTTAAAACAATTATCAATATCATCTTTTGAAATTCAAAAAATCATCTCGCAAATTCTTAAAGATTCCCTGTAGATTATACAGTTTCATTTATACCACTCAGAAGGCCTTAATTAAGGATATGCTAATTTTAAATAAAAACTTTTATTTATAAGTATAATTTTATAGTCATCTTCTAAGATTTTATTTTATAATTGAGAATCAATGGTGCTTAATTATTACATTTTATTTTTATAACAATATTCATATTTAATTGATTATATTTCTTTGCTATTAATTCCCGGATCCTCGTGGTCATCCTTAATTAAGGCCGGACGAGTTATTTCTCTTTCTCTCATCGGTTAGCGAGAATGTCTAAATTCAGTAAACCATTGAAAAGTAATTTCATGCTTACGTTAGTGAATTTGGTGCCCACGTGTTTTCAACCGATGGAACAGTTTTGTTATGTAAAGTTTGTGAAAACACTGTTAATCACGAAAAAAAGTAGGCTATTTTATAAGCCAACATTTGTCACCTACAAAGTAAATGTGTGAGTTATGTTGATATAATTTAAATTCATTGCTAAAATATATTATGCCTTTTTAAAATATATGTATTTTTCAAAGATTATTGTGCCTTTTATTTTTTAGTTTTTTTTGCCTATTTTGCCTATTTTGCCTGCCTATTTTAACTGTTATGAATGCCTAAACATCTATACTAATAATAAATCTGTAGCCGAAATTTTTCTGGTAATTTTCGATTTTCCAAAAATAATTGGTCCTAACATATATAATTAACCACCCTGAAACCGAAAAACGCTTTTTTGAAATTTTTGTTTGTATGTCTGTCTGTATGTTTGTTACCTTTTCACGCGATAATGGCAGAACCGATTTCGATGAAAATTGGAATATAAATTAAGTTCGTTGTAACTTAGTTTATAGGCTATATGGCATTCAAAATACGTCATTTAAAAGGTGGGTTATAAAGGGGCCTGAATTAAATAAATCGAAATATCTCGCTTATTATTGATTTTTGTGAAATATGTTACATAACAAAAGTTTCTTTAAAATGATTTCTGATAAGTTTTACTCTCTGAAAAATTTTGATAGGACTGATATTTAATGAGATAAATGAGTTTTAAAATTAAAATAACTGCCATCTAAGGCGGTGTATTGAAATAAAAAAACAAATGACTTCGTCTATAAGGGGCCTTGGACACAACAATCGAAAGCTATGAAACATAGCCTACAGACAATGTTTCTGTGTTTGTATGAAGTAATATCGGAAGCTAAATTAACCGATTTGTATAATTAATTATTATTTCATCATTGGAAAGTGTAGTTTCTCTGGATGGACATAATGCTATAATGTTATTACAGTAACTTGTGAGTAAGATTAAAATAGCTTCTTATGCACAGAAAACTTGATAGGTTATTCTGTATATTCATTTCCTGTATTTCTTATAATAATGTTTATGAACATATTCATTTTTATCTCAGAGAATTAACGAACAACGAGAGTGTATTGATTTAGTATGCAGTAATAGTACGTTAGCTTAGCAATCCATTATTGTATAATTCAAATTTTAACTATGCTCAATTGAATCGTGTTAAAATACATAAAATACATATGCAGTAAATGCAATGCAAAAAAATTGGGTAATGAGCCAAGCAGATTATGTTGCCCTGTTGTAAAAGTTGTTCATCCTGAGATTCAAGAGCTCCCACAACAAATTAAAAACTTTCTAATTCGAGTACATCCGTTATCATCACACTTTTTCATAATATAATATAATGTAAACATAATAATAAATCTGTAGTCAAAATTTTTCTGTTAATTTTCGCTTTTCCAAAAATAATTGGTAATAACAATTAAGAAACATGTTAAAGGAATTGTCATTGCACCAAATGAGTGGTCTCTGGATCAAAATGATCGCATTTTAATATTTTAAATACAATTTAAATTAAGTAACATAATAAACTTTTTATCCTTCTATCAAACACGAATGTTCCCTGGATAAAATGTCCTATTTTAATTATGTAATTACTTTATATTTATTTCTAACGGGTGCAGCGGAGCGCACGGGTACGGCTAGTCTTCATAATAAATACATTTATATTTGCATAATGATGAAGTTAAAAATAATAGTTTTGTAGGACATCTTTCTTCAAGCGATCTGGCTTAGATAATCGAGAACAGAATCTCCCAACTACATACTGGACTAGCCTACAGTATGATTTAGTACTTTGCCTTCAATAATTCAGATGACATGTTATTGCGATGTGTTGACCGTAAACAAGTATGCTAATGTGTTAACATGAATTGGTTTGGAAGCTCCCGTAGTAACCGGGGCATTAATTGATACACATACACTTGCCATTTACAGGCAGATATGCTGATGGATTCCTGTTGAAATTCCCGGCTCACTCGCTATTAATTTCGAGCCTCCCGTGTATTCGGATGCCAGGTCGTTATCCAACCGAATTCATCGCTGTAATGTAAACGGATGCAGCTCGACGAGTAAATTAGTTCAGTTCTATATTAATTAGTTCAGTGCGACTCATGAGAAAACGGCTACCTGGGTTCGATTTCCGGACAGAAAATGAAAAATTATTTCCCTTCCACAGGAACTGAATGTGGATTCATTGTCTAGTTTTTGCCCCTCCATCGTTTCAAGCGATGGTTTTGTCCCACTCTGTGAACATGGTCAATAGACCGCGGGAGTGCGGGCCCTAATATGGCGATTGAAGTTGACTATGCAGACGGGTATAGAGTATGACGTAAGTCTCTCTCGCCTTTCGCCGTACTGTTCCGTGCATCGAACCCGAAACATTCAGAGTGTGTTTAGCTGTCATACTGAAGAGTTGCGTGTGTGAAATGACACATATTACAATGTATAAAACAACTCGCTCACGAAGTGCAGTACTAAATAATTTAGTCGAACAATTCGGACGCGATATTTTTAGGCTATTATAGAAAGAGAACGTGTTGTATATGTCGTTTGTAATTTCAGATTATTACGAACTAAGAAGTACTGTCTTGAAAGACACTGTAATAGTAAAGCACACAAGGAAAATGTTCAACGCAATTCAAACAAGAACCTATCGAGTTCAAATAGTCAGCCATAGTTCAATATATAGACTTATGTGACATGTTGGTACACACAAACATTCCATTCAGAACTTTGGACAACCCCCACTTTAGATAATTTCTGGAAAAATACACAAATCAACATATTCCAGGAGAAGCAACAATACGTAAAGAATATTTACCAATTTCGTACCAGAATACGATTTACAAAATTCGAGAAAGCGTGAACAATCAGAAAATATATGGGTTTCAGTTGATGAGTCTACAGACGTAAGTGGTAGATACGTGGCAAATGTGGTGGTCGGTATACTTTCCGAGAACTGTGTAGGGAAAAAAATTTGTGCTAACCTCAGAGAAACTGGAAAAGGTAAACCACGCAACTATTGTCCAAGTTTTTTATGGTCGGAAAGGATTAAATATACAGCTCCATATATTATTAAGGCAGCAAAACAGCTTAAAGAGCGGTATTCCAACATGGTGCATTTAACTTGTCTGGCGCACGGACTGCAAAATTCCGTCGACATCGCATCAATTAGATAAGTACGAAATGTATGATTATTGTATGTATGCAATTCATATACTCAAGACTGTACTTCTGAAGCACGCACAGTGAGTTGCTTACCTGATAGTTCATTACACTCGCCACAGAACGCTCCAGTCATACTTAACTTGACTGTAAAAGGCCCGCACTCCCGCGGTTTAATGATCACAAAACAGCTCTTCTTTTTCTTATTTCCTTCAGGCTCAGAACCTGCTATGTACAGAATTTAGAGTCTCCCCATCTTTTCTTTAGTCGAGCCGGGTTTGTCTTATTTCCAGGTAGTGAAATACCTTTATAACGAACGACAGTATAACGAAATATTCAATACTGCGAAATTATTTTCTGTCCCCTACTTTTCTCCCTGTACTACAACGTAAAAACATTTAAATTTTACGAAATTCGAAAAAAAAAAAAAAAAAAGTACTGTAACGAAATAAAAATTTCGCTCCCTTGCTGAAAAAAATCTGCTTTTTTAACGAAAAATATTTTTTTATATGTCAGCATTACAAACAGTCTTCATCGTTAGTCAATATCGTGCATAATATGCCACAATATTGAACTAGTGTCGTAAGACTATGTTGTTGATGTAGGTCTTCAAAACATTTCAGTAAAACAATCATGCTGGTATTTAATTAATTCTATATTTTATTATGTAAATGCTTTACGATTGTAACAAAAATATGCAGATTTGATATTATTTTACAGGTAATTATCAGGTTATTTTAATATTCTGAATAGTATTTTATAATTAAGTATGAAAAGTTTTGTTCATTTACAATAAATAAATTTAATATTATTCCGTTACTGACTTAAAATATCATACAAAAGTATAAAACCTTTACATTATAGGCCTATATTTGTAGGCATTTTCGTCACTGCATGCGACATCATCAGATACCATAATTTGCATTCATAATATAATAACCTCTGTTTTTTAATTTACCCTTGATATCAAAAGTTAAAAACTTAAACTTGCTTACTTACTTACAAATGGCTTTTAAGGAACCCGAAGGTTCATTGCCGCCCTCACATAAGCCCGCCATCGGTCCCTATCCTGTGCAAGATTAATCCAGTTTCTATCATCATACCCCACCTCCCTCAAATCCATTTTAATATTATCCTCCCATCTACGTCTCGGCCTCCCTAAAGGTCTTTTTCACTCCGGTCTCCCAACTAACACTCTATATGCATTTCTGGATTCGCCCATACGTGCTACATCCCCTGCCCATCTCAAACGTCTGGATTTAATGTTCCTGATTATGTCAGGTGAAGAATACAATGCGTGCAGTTCTGTGTTGTGTAACTTTCTCCATTCTCCTGTAACTTCATCCCGCTTAGCCCCAAATATTTTCCTAAGCACCTTATTCTCAAACACCCTGAACCTATGTTCCTCTCTCAGAGTGAGAGTCCAAGTTTCACAACCATACAGAACAACCGGTAATATAACTGTTTTATAAATTCTAACTTTCAGATTTTTGGACAGCAGACTGGATGATAAGAGCTTCTCAACCGAATAATAACACGCATTTCCCATATTTATTCTGCGTTTAATTTCCTCCCGAGTGTCATTTATATTTGTTACTGTTGCTCCAAGTTATTTGAATTTTTCCACCTCTTCGAAGGATAAACCTCCAATATTTATATTTCCATTTCGGACAATATTCTGGTCACGAGACATAATCATATACTTTGTCTTTTCGGGATTTACTTCCAAACCGATCGCTTTACTTGCTTCAAGTAAATTTTCCGTGTTTTCCCTAATCGTTTGTGTATTTTCTCCTAACATATTCACGTCATCCGCATAGACAAGAAGCTGATGTAACTAAAAAACTTAAACTATATATACAAATAGATATAAAATTACAAGTCTTCATGGTTTAAAACAAAATTTAAATTTTGGGAATAATATCACGCTAATATACTAAATACGAAGACTTGTTTACAATACAGATTTAACTGTTGTGTCATACTAATTTACTGTGAGTATACTCAAGTAACCATTTGAGCCTAATATTATATTGCTAAGTTTATGTCGAGTCGCAGGTATTAAATTTGCTGCTGCTGCTGCTGCTGATGATGATGATTATTTGCAAAGGCTTATTAGTAGTAGCAGTTTTCATCGTCATCATCATCATCATCATCATCATCATCATCACCACATACATATAGATAAAATCACAAACACGGTGTGCAGTCGAACCCGCGACCTTGACATGTGACGTCTACATCACTGTACTTTCAGAAGTGCTCCAGGGCTGGAGACTGGAACTGACATTACAAAGAGACTCAGCTATGAGATATACAGGGCCTGGGATTTTTGTGACATTTTTACTTCGGGGCGCGGTCCCACGCAAGAGAAAGTAGCTCAATAATTTATCCCGGCTCTGTCAGTGTGGTCTTAGGGGCAGAGAACGAATCAACTGCGAGTAAGGTCGGGTGACCTTTGTGTTGTCATCACCAGACATAGGCCCAGTGTTCAGTCGTAAGAGATCTCTTTCCAGGAGTTTACTCTTTCAGTCGCGATGCAATATTAAGGGGAAACTCCACTGAAAATCATGAAAATTTTACACAAAAATTTTATTGACTATTTCACTTCTTTAGAATGTACATTTTCATACCCCAAATAAATTTAGTTCAATTCTGATTACAAAGTAATATCACAGTCTAGTATATACAGTCGCGAAGCTCAATACATAGCAAATATGCAAACATTAGGTAGTTGCTCACCACTAGAATCGCTAATATCGCCTCATTACAGGCAATGCAAAATAGTACCGTCACAGTCTATTGTCTCTAGCACCCTCAAAACTCAAGCTTCGTGACTGTATATAGTAGACTGTGGTAATATATTAACATTTTTTTTTTCAATTAAGACTCTAAAGGGTCGTAGCATTTAAAGGGCTGTCAACATAATTTTTTCATGAAAAATTTCTTTCTTACAAATTTCTGATTACAAGTCTAGGAAACTTTTGGTTCTAAAGTTGGCTTCCTGAAGTTATTAGATGAATGTAGCGGAGAAGAATTTTAATAGGTATGTGTTGCATAAATATCCATTTTACTTTCAAATCCATTTTTCCGGAAGTTTATTTTTCTTGATTCAACACCAACTTTTTTATGTCAAATATTAATCAATCTGGATAACATTTTTACTGCAAGTATTTATGAGGTAGCTGCATGTTTCTATGCATTTATTTTTCAAGAAATGCTGCTAGTTTATTTTATTAAATTTTTTTCGTAAACAATAGAAAAATAAAGTTTTAACATTTCAAAAATAAATTTGAAAGTGAATAAAAGAGATATTTCATAAAATGAATGCATAGAAATGTTTCTCTATGTCTTGTGAATGTATCCAAAAAAAGGAAGCTTATAGAACATCCCAAGTATTTGAAACTGTGCACTTACTCTATTGTACAACTTTGAAATAAATGGATTATAGTTTTCGTAATGTTTGAATTGCTTTGTACTGTTTATCGAATATTCAAATTTGAAAGCATGAACATTCATACACAACCATTTTCCAATATGTAAGCAAAGGCCTTGAGAAAGTGTTACACCTTTATCATCTTCCGAACAAACATTGATAGAAAACCTATTCAAACGGCGATATATTGTTCTTTTAATTATCGTTGTAACAGTTAAAAGTTGCATAATTTTCCATTTTAAAAATATTTATAGTTACTCAACTGTGTTGCATACAAACAAGAATAATAAATATGCTATAGGTCTTACGAACTCATTTAGGCATAAAACAGTCAGTCCAAAACAATTCCAATATTTTTTTTAGTCATTTTATGCATATTCCAAATAGGGTAAAGATTGGTAATATTTTGATATGAATAGTATTATGATAGTTCTTTTTAGAATTTATTACAATTTTACTGAGCGAGAGGAAGATCGGTTTTTTGCATCAACATCAACGTAGGCTATCTGTAAATGATTTAAATAACTAGAAATGATCATACACAAAACAAACTTTTTTCTTTGACTATTACACTTTTACTACGTCACACTACTTTGGATCAATAAAACGGTACGAAACGACGTCTTTCAACCAATCATGGCCGCTTATCGCACAATTTTATCGCGTCCCTAGCATTTGTTTATTTTTATCGCGTCCCTAGCATTTGTTTCTTTGTTTGCCAACATTTAAAACTGCACTGGTCTGGCCGTCAAAAAACAGAAAATTACAAACCACTCCAGTCGATGCACATCACTTTCAAATATGACTCGCATTTTGGCATTCAAGAACAAGAATTAATATAGATCACTGGTCATATATGAAGAGCACCATTTGGAAATCCTGAATGAGTTGAGGGATACACCATGTACACCAACGAGTTCACTTTTTTTACGCACACGTCTAATATAACATCAACTGAACCACCAAAGCATTCAAATTTGAAAATTGTACTTTCAATAATTGTTTCTGTTAAAATTATCCATGTTTATTTTTTATTTCATCATCGTTAATTAAAACGTTTCTTGTTTATTTCATCATCCCTAATTAAAACTTTTCTAACACTTGTTTATATTATTTAGGTTATGTTTGTTATAGCTATGTTATGTTATGTTTTATTTAACGACGCTCGCAACTGCAGAGGTTATATCAGCGTCGCCGGATGTGCCGGAATTTTGTCCCGCAGGAGTTCTTTTACATGCCAGTAAATCTACTGACATGAGCCTGTCGCATTTAAGCACACTTAAATGCCATCGACCTGGCCCGGGATCGAACCCGCAACCTTGAGCATAGAAGGTCAACGCTATACCAACTTGCCAACCAGGTCGTGTTTGTTATAGCTTCTGCTATATATTATGGATAGTCACGTAACAGAGATTGTTTAATACTAAGATTTATTGAAAATCATCTGTCAAGTGACGTTGATTACTGGGATCCGGATGATTGAAATGGAATGCAAATGTTTTAATGAAAATGAAACAGAATCAACAAAGCCTTCTTGACTAGTAACAGTCCACAGAGTTCAATGATGATTCCATAGTTGGCACAACTAATACCGGTAACAAGCAGGGAAAACATCATCATAAAACACTACTGCCATCTAGCGTAATGTTGAGATGGTACAATAATACATTTGAAGACGGTTGTATTTTCGTAAGCTAATTAATATTTTATTATACACTTTGTTACTTCTAATCTTTATATAGCCTACTTTCTTCTAATCGTGTAATAGTCAATTAAATCCCACTCGAGTTTTGATTTTCTCTAGATAAATCAAAACCTCTAGTGAGATTACTGTTGAAAAACAGTAACGTTTGATGATAAACAATGTACAGTACAGTAAGAACATGTTAACTGAAGAATTTTACAGCATGTGTTCAAAATACTGACCATGCACTTGAATACATCTGTCTAGTCTTCTCCTCTAAGAACAGAATACGCTCAAGCAAACTTGGTTATTATTAGTTTGCTTCAAGTTATCTATAATCAGATGCAATTCTTCAGATGTGGTGATGTCTGTTGCGTAAACTAAGCTTTTTGCACAACCCCAAACACAAAATTCCAAAGGATTTCAACCCGATGAACTAGGTACAGATTCTCCTCTATCTATCCATCGTTCATAAAATCGTCTGTTTAGATCATCTCACATTTGGAAGGAAATGGGAGACTACGGCATACATACGAAGAATGAATGTTGCCGCTTTACCGTATCCAGGCTCTCGGTTCATTGGCGGCTCATACCAGCAAAAAAATGACATTATCTCGTAAACGGTTAATTTTCGGACCCATGTTTACTAGAACTTTTTTTGCTTCTTTTCGTTTTCACTTCTCATTACTAAATGTTTGACCATCGCTTTTGAATCACCCTGTATAGTCTGGCCTCTTAACCCTTTGCAGCACAAATTAATTTTTTATGTTTCTCATATCATGGATCATAACAAAGCTTCGATCAATTTTTTTTTTCAAAATTTTAACTCTGCACACAATTTCAAAACACATATGGCACTTCTATGTATACTCAAGAGGTGGTTCCTTGGTGGAATATCTGTGCCATCAAATTTAGAAATAATTAAACCGGGTCCACACCTGTGGAGTAACGGTCAGCGCGTCTGGCCGCGAAACCAGACGGCCCGGGTTCGAATCCCGGTCGGGGCAAGTTACCTGGTTGAAGTTTTTTGCGGGGTTTTCCCTCAACCCAATACGAGCAAATGCTGGGTGACTTTCGGTGCTGGACCCCGGACTCATTTCACCGGCATTATCACCTTCATATCATTCAGAAGCTAAATAACCTAGATGTTGATACAGCGTCGTAACATAACCCAATAAAAAAAAATAAAATAAACCGGTGGTTCTTTGAATAGCCACTATGCTACAAAGGGTTAAGAAAAATAAACTATATACAATTATGTCATTTGAAAGTTATAAAATTAAATATACAGAGTGATCCGTTTTGGGAAGACATATAATAAAATCGTGATAAAATGGGAACTGTTATTTATTGTTAAATAATTTCTACGAGCATTCTAGAAGAATGGAAATTTTGTCCAAATTAGACCTCAACGAGCCCACTATTGCGAACACGACACAGTTCATACCCTGAGGCTAATTCCTCCCATGTGTGGTCTAACATCTAAGGGGAAACTTTCTCAAAAGCTGAGAAAATCTTTGCTCTGTGATCATAAATATCCCTGGGTTTTGCGCATACATATCATTCTTCGCGAAACCCCACAGAAAGAAATCAGTTGGTGTCAAGTCTGGGGAATTTGGAGGTCACATAATTGGCCCTCCTCGACCACACCCATTGTTACCAAATGTGTCATCTAGGTAATCACGGACGTCTGTTTCCCAATGAGGTGGAACAACACGACACCCATGTTATTTTCCTATTGCAGTTGTGGTTCGGAAAAGTTTTTCAACATGTTCAGCTATGGTCCTGTTTGTCCACACCTGTGCAGTAACGGTCAGCGCGTTTGGCCGCGAAACCAGGTGGCCCGGGTTCGATTCCCGGTCGGGGTAAGTTACCTGGTTGAGGTTTTCTCCGGGGTTTTCCCTCAACCCAATATGAGCAAATGCTGGGTAACTTTCGGTGCTGGACCCCGGACTAATTTCACCGGGCATTATCACCTTCATCTCATTCGGACGCTAAATAACCAAAGATGTTGATACAGTGTCGTAAAATAACCAACTAAAATAAAAATCGAACTGTTTCCTCTGCGAAGATAAACGGCCCATACAGATTATAGTGACTTAACCACGCACCAAACATTAACTTTAGGACTAACCCGTTCCAGTTCATATGAGACAAGCGGATTTTCACGTCCTCATGTGATTGCATTATGATATTCACTTGTCCACTGATATGGAATGTTGCTTCGGCAGAAAATACCCATATTTGTTGATTCAGTCGTTACTGAGTAACTTCTTTTGTTTCTTATGCGGTAACAATGATGATACAAAAATCCCATGCTTCAGTATCACGTGGAACAGAAATGAATTCTACAGCACCCCCATTATAAATGTTATAGTCATTTTATTTTATGTCTCCTCAAACAGATCAGAGTGTAGTTTGTCACAAAACGCATGAAACGTTTGACGAGAAAGTAAACAATGTGCTACGTGTCACCATAGCGACAACAATTTCTTTTGTCAATCTGCATCCAGTCATTCAGTCCGTCCTTACAGCACAGTCTAGTTTATACAGTCACGAAGCTTGAGTTGTAATGGTGCTAGGAACAATAGACTGTGCCGGTACTATTTCGCATTGTCTGTAATGAAGCGATATTAGCGATCCTAGTGGTTAGCAGCTATCTTTGGATGCATATTTACTACGTATTGAGCTTCGTGAGAGACGTTTTATATGATATTCTTATTGAATTTGGTATTCCCAAGAAACTAGTTCGATTAATTAAGATGTGTCTCAGTGAAACGTACAGCAGAGTCCGCATAGGTCATTTTCTGTCAGATGCGTTTCCAATTCACTGTGGGCTAAAGCAAGGAGATGCACTGTCACTCTAGAGTATGCCGTCAGGAAAGTCCAGGATAACAGAGAGGGTTTGGAATTGAACGGGTTACTTCAGCTGCTTGTCTATGCGGATGACGTGAATATGTTAGGAGAAAATCCACAAACGATTAGGGAAAATACGGGAATTTTACTTGAAGCAAGTAAAGAGATAGGTTTGGAAGTAAATCCCGAAAAGACAAAGTATATGATTATGTCTCGTGACGAGAATATTGTACAAAATGGGAATATAAAAATTGGAAATTTATCATTTGAAGAGGTGGAAAAATTCAAATAACTGGGAGCAACAGTAACAAATATAAATGATACTCGGGAGAAAATTAAACGCAGAATAAATATGGGAAATGCCTGTTATTATTCGGTTGAGAAGCTTTTATCATCCAGTCTGCTGTCAAAAAATTTGGAAGTTAGAATTTATAAAACAGTTATGTTACCGGTTGTTCTTTATGGTTGTGAAACTTGGACTCTCGCTTTGAGAGAGGAACATAGGTTAAGGGTGTTTGAGAATAAGGTGCTTAGGAAAATATTTGGTGCTAAGAGGGATGAACTTACAGGAGAATGTAGAAAGTTACACAACACAGAACTGCACGCATTGTATTCTTCACCTGACATAATTAGGAACATTAAATCCAGACGTTTGAGATGGGCAGGGCATGTAGCACGTATGGGCGAATCCAGAAATGCATATAGAGTGTTAGTTGGGAGGCCGGAGGGAAAAAGACCTTTAGGGAGGCCGAGACATAGATGGGAAGATAATATTAAAATGTATTTGAGGGAGGTGGGATATGATGATAGAGACTGGATTGGTCTTGCTCAGGATTGGGACCGCTGGCGGGCTTATGTGAGAGCGGCCATGAACCTCCGGGTTCCTTAAAAGTCAGTAAGTATGTATTGAGCTTCGTGACTGTATATACTAGAGTCTAGTAACTAGACAGTGCTTATAGTTTTAGTTTATGGAATTGAATGATGATAATGCATCCACCCTACTAGATGACAGTTCACACCTATGAGCGTCGATTGACTAAGGAATAGAGACGTGGTGCTTGCGAGCTCCAGTGACCTTAGTGTCCGTCCGCGCCAGATATAAACAAACAAAGTTAGAGGCCGGGTTTCAATTCCGCTCCGCTCACTCCAGTCTCAGGTTGCGCAACTGCCGAGAAAGTAACGGACTTCGGTAATGACGTCGTTCACTGCGGGTACTTGACAAAACAATTTCATGTGAATGCTTCTATTTCTGTAGGTTTTCTTTTCCTCTCAACCTTGACTCCGGTTCTCCTTGTGTTCCCCCTGCCTCTCCCGCGCTCTTCCACGAATCCCACCTGATAAGTGCGCATCCACCGTGCTGAAGAGCGGGGATATCGACGAGGTACAAACAGCGGCCCACTCCTTGTCGGAAATGCGCTGCAAACTTCAAGAACATTATATTATGCTGTAGGTAGGTTTATAGCTACTGATTTCAACGTCCGTCACCGGAGCTGTTTTCAAAGGTGGAAGCGCTGTATTGAAATATAACTGAATGTCTAATTAGTGATTAATTATTGAGCGTCTCTTTAAAAAATAAAGGTTGCTCATAAATGTAAGGTGATAAACTCTTTGCTTCGTTGCGGGTAATCATACTCGTTGTGACATTATTTCTTTTATTTAACGCAGAAACGCGTCTTTCTGCACTAGATACAGTGTCTATCAGTCTTATTCGTACAGGTGAAAATATGTAACAACTTTGGTGATAAAAGACACATAAAATGAAAGTATTACATTTTTCTTTGAAAATTCTGTTCAGTAGCATTATGAAAACAAATAAAACGAAACGTAAATTCCATATATACCATAAACACGTAAATAAACGAAATTTAACAAAACATGTAATTTCTCTTCTTGTCATTTGTATTCGTACAGTTAGTAACAAAATTAAATAACTATATATAAATAAGATAAACAATTACGTTCTAATACCTAGTTGCATATCCTCTGGCTTTGATCACTGCCTGACACCTTCTCTGCATGGATTTTACCAATGTTTTACATTGCTGAGGAGTGAAATTTCGCCATTCTTCCAGCACAACAGTTTTGAGGTGTTCTTTGGACGAAATTGTATTTTTATGTATATTTTCCTTAAGTTTGGACCACAAATGCTCGATAGGATTCAGATCGGGTGATTGAGGAGGAGTATGGAGTTGTTTCGGGACGTTCCATATCAGCCTGTTTGTTCATTTCGGCCGTATGTTTGCTGTCGTTGTCTTGTTGGAAAATGTAGACAGACGGCAAATCCATTTTATTGCACTTTCCTTGACATTATTTTTCAAGATGTTGTTATAGACTACATTGTCCATAATTGCATCAATTAAGTCGATGTTACTCACGCCTTTCGAGGACTTATAGCACCAAATCATTATGACGCCACCTCCATGTTTCACAGTGGGAAGATTGTTATCCACTTTATCGGCCTCATTCTTCTTTTTCCACAGTCTATGGGCACCATCGGATCCGAAAAGATTAATCTTGGTCTCATCACTGTCCCAAAATTCTTGCTCCTAATCTACATGAACTTTAGAAAATTTAATTCTTAAAGCTCAATTTTTTCTATTTACAAAGGGCCTTTTTCTTATCCTTCTACCATGAAATCCATATTTATATGGGACACGTCGTACCGTTATTACACTAACAGTCTTCCTTGTGGTTTTTGTCATGAGAGAACGTGGTTTCGGCACACTTAACCGTGGATTTGATTTTATCTGTCTTATTTTAAACCTTTTTTCCCTCTCATTTAGTATTTTTTCTTTTGGTTTTCTCTTCTGATTTGCAGTAAATCTACGGTATTTGAATTTATTAACCACGTATTGTATCGTGGAATGACTTTTGTTTACTATATTGCCTATTTTCCGTAAAGAATAACCTTTAAGAGCCAGTCTAACTATCGTCTTCTTTAGCTCGGCACTGAGTTCCTTCGACTTGCCCATTTTGAACAGAACTGGCTGCTGAAGCAAAACAAACCCTAGAGCACGCGGTAATGCACACTCGCTGTTACCATTAAGGCACGGCACCCCCGAATAAGTCAAAATTACTCAAGTGTACGAATATAAATGACATACAGTTTTACTTTCAAAGTAATTTATTTATTAATATTTTTGTTAATTAGAGCTTAAAATAAAAACTGGTTGTACATTAACGTTCTAAGAAATGGTTTTAAAGCATGGTACACTACTATTAGTATATGAGTATAATTATTTTGTACATAATGTTGTCTTATTAGTTTAAATTAGATATGTACGAATAAAAATGATAGACACTGTATGAGGAAGTGTAAGTTGGAAATTGACGCACATAAAATACAATTCTCCTTCTATTCCCCTTGTTCTCTTTGCATTGTCTTTACTCTTCTTGTATATCCCTTCTTTGCTCCCCTTTATTCTCTTTTCCTTTGGAGTAGCTTTGTATTCCAGTTGTTGTCCTTGTATTTCCACTGTTCCCACTTCTCCCTTCCTGTCCTTGCCTTCCCCTTGTTCTCCTTGTCTGTCCCATGTTATCATTGTATTCCCCTTGTTCTCCTTGTACATGCCTTCTTTTCTTCCCCTTATTCTCTTTGGATATGCTTTGTATTCCAGTTATTGTCCTTGTATTTCCACTGTTCCCACTTCCCCCTTCCTGTCCTTGCCTTCCCCTTGTTCTCCTTGTCTGTCCCATGTTATCATTGTATTCCCCTTGTTCTCCTTGTATATCCCTTCTTCTTTTCTTCCCCTTATTCTCTTTGGATATGCTCTGTATTCCAGTTATTGTCCTTGTATCTTCACTGTTCCCACTTTCCCTTCCTGTCCTTGCCTTCCCCTTGTTCTCCTTGTCTGTCCCATGTTTTCTTTGTATCCCCCTTGTTCTCCTTGTATTGACCTTACACTCCTTCTTTTCTTCCCCTTATTCTCTTTGGATACGCTTTGTATTCCATTTGTTGTCCTTGTGTCTCCACTGTTCCCATTCTCCCCTTATTATCTCTGCCTTCCCCTTGTTCTCCTTGTCTGTCCCATGTTATCTTTCTATTCCCCTTGTTCTTCTTGTATTGTCTTTACACTTCTTGTATACCCCTTCTTTTCTTCCCCTTATTCTCTTTGGATATGCTTCGTATTCCAGTTATTATCCTTATATTTCCACTGTTTCCATTTTCCCTTCTTGTCCTTGCCTTTTCCTTCTTCTCCTTTTCTGTCCTATGTTATCATTGTATTCCCCTTGTTCTCCTTGTATTGGCCTTACACTCCTTGTATACCTCTTCTTATTTTCTTCCCCTTATTCTCTTTGGATACGCTTTGTATTCCATTTGTTGTCCTTGTGTCTCCACTGTTCCCATACTCTCCTTATTATCCTTGCCTTCCCCTTGTTCTCCTTGTCTGTCCCATGCTATCTTTCTATTCCCCTTGTTCTCCTTGCATTCTCTTTACACTTCTTGTACACCCCTTCTTCTTTTCCTCCCCTTATTCTCTTTGGATACGCTTTGTATTCCAGTTATTGTCCTTGTATTTCCACTGGTCCCATCTTCCCCTTCCTTCCTTGCCTTCCCCTTGTTCTTCTTGTCTTTCCCATGTGCTTTTGTGTTCCCCTTGTTCTCCTTGCATTCTCTTTACACTTCTTGTACACCCCTTCTTCTTTTCTTCCCCTTATTCTCTTTGGATACGCTTTGTATTCCAGTTATTGTCTTGTATTTCCACTGTTGCTACTTTCCCCTTCCTGTCCTTACCTTTCCCTTGTTCTCCTTGTCTGTCCCATGTTATCTTTTTATTTCCCTTGTTCTCCTTTTATTGTCCTTACACTCCTTGTATACTCATTCTTCTTTTCTTCTTATTCTCTTTCGACACTCTTTGTATTCCCCTTATTGTCCTTGTATTCCCCTTGTCTCCATCTGTCCCTTCTTCTCCTTCGTTTCTCCTTCTTCTCCTAGTCTGGCCTATGTTCTCATATTTGTTCTCCCTGTGTTCACACTTTTCTCCTTGCATGTCCCTTGTTCTCCTTTCGTTAACCCTATTCTCTTCCTATTACCCTTTTTCAATTTGTATTTCCTTTGTTCTCTTTGCATTTCTCTTTTTCTTCTGTCTTCCCCATTTTCTTCTTGTACTCTTATTTTCCTCTTTGTCTTCCCTCTTGTTCTTGTGTTCCCCGTGTTCTCTTTGTATTTCTCTTTTTCTCCCTGTGTTGCCTTTGTTATCCTTATGTTCCCCTTTTCTCCTTATATTCCCCTTGTTCTCCTCATATTCCTCTTTCTCTCTTATCTTCTCCTTCTTATTCTCTTCGCCTTCTTCTCATTGTCTTCCTCTTGTTCTTCGTGTATTCTCTGTGTTAACCTGATATTCCCCTTTCTTTTGTATTTCCCTTGTTCTCCTTGTTTTCACCTCGTTCCCTTTGCATTCTCCTTGTTCTCCTCGTCTTCAATTTGTTCTTCTTGCATTGCCCATGTTCTCTTTGTATTCCCACTCTTCTTATTCTCTTTGTATTACTTTTGTTCTCCTTGCATTATCCTTAGTCTCCTTTATTCTTCTTGTTTTTCTTGTCTTCCTTTCTTTCTCTTCGTATTCCTGTGTTGTCCATGTATTCCCCTTTTTATCCTTGTATTTTCCTTATTCTTCTTGACATTCTCTTGTTCTTCTTGAATTCCCCTTATCCTTGTATTACCCTTGATCTCCTTGTCTTCCCATTGTTCTCCTTGTCGTTCTATTATTTTCCTTTTATTACCCATAGTCTCTTTGTATTTATCTTGTTCTTAATTTTCCTTGTATTCCCCTTTCTCTTCTTGTCTTCCTCTTTTTCTCATTGTATACCCTTCTTCTTCTTGGCTTCCCCTTATTTCCCTTGGATTCCATTTTTTCTTCTTGTTTTCTTCCTCTCGTTCCTATATTCCCCTCATTCTTTTTACCGTCCGCTTGTTCTCCATCTATTTCCCTTGTTCTCTTTTTGTGCGCCATTTTTATGTCTTGTTTTTCTTGTATTCCCCTTATTCTAGTTGTATTTTCCTTGTCCTCTTTCTTTTATTACCCTTGTATTCGTCCTGTAGAAACGAGAGGGGTTGCATTTCTGAACGATACCCAAGTTACCCCCCTTAGTGAGGAGAAGTAGGCCTATGTAGTTGTACTTCAAAACTTTTACAGAAGGTTTCCTTCTTAGATGCCAAGGGAGAACATGCAACCATAACGTGTTAATATTAAAAAATTGTGACAATAAAATTAAGAAGAAAGAACCGAACATGAAAATGAATATGATAGTTTCAGACTTTATGAAAGCATTTTATACCGTAAAAAGATTTTTATTATTAGTTAAAATAAAGGATGGATTAAAAGTCGCTTTCCCCAAACACTTCCTTACATTTAATTACATTCAATTTACATTTGACTACACATTCCTTTACAGATTTTGTTCAAAATGATCTTGTTTCTCGATACACAATTCACAACGTTTAGACACTGATTTACAGATGGTAGAGCATAACTCACGACTTACATCAATTTTCACGAATGACTGTTCGATCATCAGTCGTAAACTGATGCAGATCCTGCGGTTTCTGAGCAAAAACATCATTTTCAGGATACCCCACAGCGAAAAATCACATGGCGTCAGGTCACATGATCTGGGTGGCCATTTTGTTGTGCTACGGCGGCCAATCCATTCATGGAATTGCTGGTTGAAGAAAACCCTCACTTCTACACCAAACTGAGGTGGTGCTCCATCCTATTGTCATATCAACTGAATTTCGGCAAAACGAGGGCTGTTTTCAAGACATGACATTGGAAAAACACGAACATGATTTTCAACCCAGCACTTATTACACCAGCTATTCGTTTGTTCAAGTTATGACATATGTAGGCTATGCATTAGCGGAGTTAAGGGGGGCATGGGGGACACTGCCCTCCCAAACTTGTCTGAACTCTTTTCTTTTCTATTAACATTAGAAAATATTGAATGCAAAAGTCTTTTCTTGCTTTTGTTTATGAATAAGCTTCTGTGCTTAAATTGACAAATTAATGTCTTTAGATCATGTGTCTAGTCTATAACATTTATTTTAAATTTCTGAATGTATAAGAATTTCTTTACCTCGTTTGAGGAATGGAAGCATTGTAATGTTTCTTTTGCAACAGCCTGTACTCCTGTGTTAGAAGTCTGCAGCGGCCATCTACTGAATTAGTTGTTAGTGAAAAAAACACAATAGTCCCATGTTAAAGGAGTAAACATTTTCAGTAGTTTTCATAAAACAACCATAGTCCAAAGATTTTTTGTGAAAACAGCTATTTTCCAGGAAAATGGTACGATGGTAGCATTTACAAATAATATCCCATTCATAAACAAAAGCAAGAAAAGTCTTTTGAATTCAATATTTTGTAATGTTAATAGAAAAAAATCAGTTCAGACAAATTTGGGGGTTGGGGCAGTGCTCCCACATACCCTCCCATAACTCTGCCTATGGTTACACTCGATTATAATTTGTAATAGCCCTATAGAACTCGGTCCGAAACATCGCGGATATGGATGTAACACTGTAAGAAACATGCACCCCAAAAACACTTTTATTAAATGATCATATTCCGATATACTGCACCACGGTCAAGCTATAACAGTGGAGTAAGTAAATGATATCCCTCGTAACCTTGTTATATCGGGATTCTATGGTTTTGCTTCCCCCCCGCCAATAAAACGGTTCTCTCTCCGCCTATGTCTGTATGTGTGTACAAGTATGAAACCTGAGAACGAATATTGGAAAAAGTGACTTTTGGCCTACCTTGTATTTTGAATGACGTTGGTATGAATATTTCAGGCTGTAAGAATACGATGTTGTATTACTGAATGACTGAAGTCCGCATTTACCTATTTTGTGTGTTTACGTCACTCTTGAGTTCAAAATGTCCTTCGTCAGGGCATAACACATCGAGTCAGTGTTGATTCATTTCAATTTCAGCTGTCGCAAGCAGAACAGAATTGTTTCTCCTAGCATTATCCCCCTTCCTTCTGTTCTAATACAGTTTGTATTTTATACGGAAATAGCGTAAGCTGCTACATAAGAATATGTCATTTTATTCTGATGCTTATCTCCAGACGTCTTTGTACTATATTGTGAGACTGCACGTCCCACATTCGTTCCACTTCACCTAAATTCTGTGCTTCGTTTAAAACTTGAGCAACTATGACATCTGCTGCCACGGGAGATCTCAGTGTTTTCTTTTCTTCCATAACAGAATGTTTCTTCAAATTTCTCTTCAAGCTTCTTGTAATAACTAAAACCGCGTGGTCGAAATTATTAACCGTGTTTGATGAAACCGTTGCAAAGGCGCTGGACTCCGTCCACATACATAGACATTCAAAAGTATCTACGATTTTATGATCGTGTAAGGAAACTTTCTACACACAGGATAAGAATGGATAAATGTATAATAGGATGCGAAACTTACTGAGTTTCCCGTAACACATACTAGAGGCGCTAATGTAGAAACTGATCTTGCTGCCATCTGTTGGACGGTGGAGATCTTATTACATCTAACAGCGCACCAAGTAGCGAGAACAAAAACTAATTACTCCATGCACTTAGCAACGCACCTGGTGACGAAAATGTTAAACTACGCAGAAAATATTCCTTCCCTCCCACCCTCATCGATATTCTCAACTAACCCAATTTAAAATAAAGCATTTACATTTTTATTTCTCACGCCATCTTCCACTGAAAATTCTTACCGGAGGCAACAGGAAGATAAAAGAGACGATCTATTTTATACTACCCAATTAAAATATAACAAAATGGCAAACAGAGGCAGACTATGAAACAAAAGGTTTGATAATAATTGGGATTGTATTCTTTGGGTATTTAGTGTAGGTGCAGTACTTTTAATACATTCAATATAATAATGATAATAATAATAATAATAATAATAATATATTTTTACTGTTCACCGGGATTATTTCGATTAGCAGGTAATTCCAGTCCTTCATTTATTTCATTCACTACCTACAACACGGTTTCTTAGGAGAACGAAATCTTTCCTCGGACAGACGAAATATTTCCTCGAATTTTGTATCTCCGTATTCTTCAAAAGGCACCTCTCTTTTCACAGAAACTCTGGCACCCCCTTACATGTGTCACTAGCCGCTTTTTAAGAAACGAAATCTTAGTTCTGTTCCTGGCAGAAAATAGGATATAATGACTAACATTGTTAAAATAAATCCTGTATACCAACAGTTGTACGATATTTTGAGACATTCTCGAAGGAAAATCCTCCATTACACCAAGAGATTTATCACTGCGTGCGGAACAATTAACATCATGTAAATACGCCCCAATAACCTCGTGTGACGTGGGAAGAAGTTTCCACGATACAAAAGCGTCTTCAGAGACAAAAGACGCGGTTTCTTATACTCAATAGTATTTGTACTGTTATAGATAGGAAATGCAATTACTCTTCATTTCTTAGTGCATACAGGGTGAGTCAGGAGGAGAGGTACATGGCGTAAGGGGTGATAATATTCGTGATTCTGAACAGAAAGGTTTATATGAACATATGCCCTGTTCTTAATAATAGTATCTGACACAAAGCTGTTTGAAAATCACGGACGTAGTCTCATGTCGACATTACGTTGTAGTAGGATCAATGAAACGTATCCTGGGTGTTGGATCGGCCGCAGTGGAGTAATTTCTTGGCCACCGCGGTCACCCGACCTTACTCCATTGGATTACTGTATGTGGGGTTGGCTTAAGAGCGAAGTGGAAACAAGGGAGGAACTTCTCTCTCGCATTTTACATGCTTGTGCTCAAGTAAAGGAATGTCAAAATCAGCTCAGATCAGGAACATAGCAACTGTCTACAAGAGCTGCAAAGAGCATTGAAGTTGACGGTGAACTTTTTGAACATGTTCTGTAAAGAAAAGTATACGATTAAAGAGAACATAAGGTAACAAGTTTTAATTTACTATCACCTGCACTTTTCCCGTTCCTCATTGTTTCCATTAGTTTTCTCCGAAACAGGAACAGGACATATGTTCATACAAACTTTTTTGTTCAGACTCACCAATATTATCACTCCTCAAACCATGTACTTTTTCTCCTGACTCACTCTGTATTTATTGGCATATTTTTATAATAATAATAATAATAATAATAATAATAATAATAATAAGTCTTTATTTAAGGCCATAGGGCCTTCTCTTACACTCTACCAGGTCACAAAGTATACAAGCAGTTAAAATTTAAGAAAAAGTTAAAGAACAGAATACTAACATATTACAAAATAATAATAATAATAATAATAATAATAATAATAATAATAATAATAGCATAGTAAATTCGACACTAAACAACATGAAAATAATACCATAATAGAGAAAAAAGAAAGTAAAATACATTGGAATATATAATAAAAGCAACTCATTTAGTACGAATGGTTAGTATGGAAAAACGTAAGGAAGAATATATCAAAATGGAATGTAATAAAATAATAGTAAAAAAGAAAAGAAATACGAAATTTAAATAAAATCCACGATAAAAAGGCTATGATAATAAAGCCATCGGCTGATAAAGAGAACAAAAAGGTGAAAGGAAGGAAAAAGAAATATATAGCTTATATTTTTACAAAACTATGGCAAAGAAAAGGGCTTATAACTGAAAGGAATCTAATTCAAAAAGTGTAATTTTAATTTATTTATTTTATATGCCTACTTAATAGATTTTAAGGCATGAATTCCGGGCTCGAATGATCATATTAATTTTATCAAGTAAAAAATAGACAGAAATTCGACATTTTCCACGATTTATGAACTTTTAAATTTTTCTTTTCCCAACGTTTAACGTTTGTATCAATTTTTCCCTCTTTGTGGGAAATTTCGGACGTGTTGGCAACGCTGAAATCCAACTTACTAAAAACCATGCAGTTGGTGCAGCGCTCGCATCGCAGCCACGCTTCCTTTTTGGCGCCAAAGAGCGATAGCGCAGCATGGATGATGCTTGGCCTGCATTCTCCTCTCCTCCCCGCCCCCCCTCCTCCGCCCACTCGGCACGCGGCCCGCCATGAGGAAGACGTCACCCACTGCTAACCTTGACCCAGTGTCTCTCTCGCTAAGCGTGCACCTTCTTTCCGCCCAGGCGCACACGACGGTGGACGGCACACCCCTTCCTCAAACACAGCCGTGAAAGTTTCAATCCGAGAGGGCATGTGTTCCCCTGAAGGACATGGGAGTAGGTGGAGCAGTATGAAAGTAGCGTCTGAGAACTTCCTGGGTTCATGCACCAGGCCGTCAATTCCATCTTCTTTCTTCTTATTATTCTCTTTATTTTCTTTGTAGCTAACAGTTGAACTTCGTTATAACTAGACTCCTGCGTTTGATTACTTGGAGTCACCAACCAACCTGCAACAGTGTAGTTGCGTATGGCATTGAACCCAAGACACACAGTTCAGGTCTGCTGTTCAGTGATTAAGGCAGTCAACTTGCCGAAACAAAATAAGACGCAAGTAGTCAGTGTAAATAATTATGTTTTACTGTGATTTATTGTATCTGTAGTAATGTCTCGAGAGGTCTGAGATCTGCCGATAAATCCACAAGCGAAGCGAATGGATTTATCTGGGAAATCTCAGACCTCGAGTGACATTTATTAGGACTATTTCGTGAATAAAATAAAAATTTAAATAATATATCCCTAAAATTCGATCACAAAATGTTAATAATTGTATATTAACGAATATTTAACCTATTCAGACATTGTGAAGTTGAAATACTCGTAGATGAATATCGATTATTGCAATAAACAAATTCGATGTTATTATTCAGTAATGCCAATTGCGAAAAGCGAAATACAGGTTTAACATTGTTAATTACATGTACTGCACTTTTCTCTTATTATTATAACAAAAAATACATTTTCATTATCTGCTGAAATCTTAATTCAATTTAACAGTAACAGTGGGGACAGCTATATACCAATGCTTAGGTATTCACAGCGAGACATGTTGCTACACAGTGAAGCCATCTCTGTATAGATAGGCCTAATTAAAACACGAATTTTATTACGCCATACGAAAGGCAGTTTGATTAAAGACATTATTACTATGCAAGGTCTTTGAGTTTGATATGCGATGATGTTACATAAATTTGAACGTCTATTAATTGTTTAATTTCAATACAAATGTTATAGGCTACAATTTTATAGGTTACGTTAGGCGTACCTGTGGAAGCAGGACCAATGTCAGCTGTGCCTTGTTTCGACCGTTACTTACGAGTGCTACACGAAAGCATTTTTTATAGCTCGACAAACACATTCTCAATGTAGTGTGTAACGGAACTAAAGCTGCATCTACACAGTTCAATATTCCAATCGCGTATGCGTGCAATCTGGGAAGAATAGAATCAAGTTTAAAAGGTAGGTTCAATTAAGATGCATAAAGATTTTGTGTCTACATGGTGCGCCGTTTTGAACGTGGTCTTCACTGCGTAAATATATTAATATTAAATATCAATCTTGCATTCATTACTTTAAAGTTGAAAGAAAAGTTTAACCGTGTAGTTGCATCTTAATATATTAATGATCATCAATTTACGGGGAAACAGTTGGCGACAACGACTAAACAAAAGAACGACCATGCGATAAATTAATAGCGATAAATCTAGCTGCAGAAATTATCGCAAAGTCTGACTGTGAATGGTTGGAATTCAAAATTTTATTACACTACATTGGTCGAAAATGGAGTGACGTCATATAAACGAAATAGTCATTGTAATTTCCAATCCGTCCACACCTGTGGAGTAACGGTCAGCGCGTCTGGCCGCGAAACCAGGTGGCCCGGGTTCGAATCCCGGTCGGGACAAGTTACCTGGTTGAGGTTTTTTCCGGGGTTTTCCCTCAACCCAATACGAGCAAATGCTGGGTAACTTTCGGTGCTGGACCCCGGACTCATTTCACCGGCATTATCACCTTCCTTTCATTCAGGCGCTAAATAACCTAGGTATTGATATAGCGTCGTAAAATAACCCAATAAAATAAAAAAATTTCCAATCCTTTATTTATTTTATTAATTTATGTATTTTATTTATTTATTTATTTATTTATTTATTTAATTTATAAATGTGTACATACTTAGGCAGTGTCCAATTACAACGTTCACGGCCAAAACAAATATTAATAACTAATTTCATTAATTTGACATTAGAAATGGTAATAAATGTAGTAAAAGAACACCTACAAACTCTTCTAAATGAACGAAAGTTGAAATATCAGGGCCGAAGTATATTTCAATGTTGACTCATTTCCAACTGTGCATATTCAAATTTCAGTTGTTTTAATAACTTGTCATATTATTTACTTCTGAACTCATTTTTGCTTTGATGAAATACAGGGTGGTCCAAAAAGATGTTATCACTTATGAGGAGGTTCTGTTAATATGTTCATTTTGTTATATTACATTCGATATGTGAAATACAGTGTTTATTTCTATGTTTGGTCTCAGTTCAGTCAAGAACACCTTCAACCTGGGCGCGACCGTTCTGGATGCACACAGGCGTCGTGCTCTCGATCACTGTATGACACATTGCGACAGGCACGGACTGAATCACATCTGTGATTCGTTGACGAGGTCTTGCAGGTCTCTCGGTTTCTCAGTATAAACACGTTCCTTCACTATCCCTCATAACCAAAAGCCATAAGTTGTGATGTCGGGAGATCGTGCCGGCCATAGAAGGGGTCTAGCTCTTCCAATCCAACGATCTGGAAATGTCTCATCCAGGTACCGGCGAACCACCAGAGCGTAGTGAGCTAGTGCACCGTCCTGTTGAAAGTAACCTACTGCTTGATGTTAAGTGGGATGTTGTCTTCCATGAAAGTGCGCAGACAAGATATCCTTCACCGGTAACGGTATCTGCATAAAAAAAAGAATGGACACACAATACCCAGTCGGTGTCGAACATTAAGAAACTATTTGAGGTTAAGTCTGACAAGCATACTGAAGTAGGCGGTATTGGTCCTCTACAGGTTTTTTTTATGACATTCTCTCTGTTATCGAAGAACAAAGGTGTTTCCTAATGAAGATTCTCCACAAGCGTCAGCTATTTTAACTGCAATAATATAATCAAACAGGCGCGATCGTCTTCTTTTCGTTTTTAGTTGCTTATTTAACGAGGCTCTATCAACTACAAAGGTTATTTAGCGTTATTTGAGATTGAGGAGCGAGATGATATTTGGCGAGATGAGACCGAGGATTCGCCATAGGTTACATAAAATTTGCCTAACGCTTGGAGAAAACCTCGGAAAAAACCCAATCAGATAATCAGTCCAAGCGCAATTCCGGATGGGAAGGAAACGCCTTAGCCGACTGAGCTACACCGGTGGCTGATACTCAATGTTCAATAGCTATTAAGAAGTACTTGTAATGGCGGTAATGTCTCTTCTATTACTGTCATCCTCTGAGGAGTTTGGTGCTGAGAGGAATGCGGTTCCGACTAGTCTAGCGCGGTACTGGAATGGGAGGGAACAGTGACAGCGTCAGTTTGGAAGTACAGTCATACTGAAAACATTCGCCCAATTTACGAGAGCAGTATGCCTATTAGTTTTCTAACGTATTTTTGGCGAGATAGAGATACAACCATTCGTACTTACGTGTTCAGAGAAGGTAAGTATTGTAGAAATTTTTATTTATTTATTTATTCATTCATTCATTCATTCATTCATGTATTTATTTATTTATTTATTCTGGTGAAGTTAAGGCCATCACATCACCAGAAATACAAACACAATAAAATAAATAAAAAGAAAAATCATAATAGAACTACAATAATATAAATGAAAAGAAGAATCATAGTATAAAATTTAGTGATTAGTAGAATTGAATTAAATTTGTAAAGTAACCAATTTAAATATACTGTACTGCTGAACTTACTTGAGAAGTAAAACTACTTGATTTGTATTTTAAGATATCACCAACAAATGATTTTCGCATGACATTATAGGAATCTGTTTTTCACGATACCAATCACACATATTCTAAAATTCCAATAGAATAAAACCAAAAACTTTTCCACAGAATGTTTCCTTAAAAATGACTTGTAACGGTGAAATATTTAATGAGTAATTCATATAATATTAACATAGCTAACATCAGGGAGATGTTTGAGCAAAAATTGCAACAATATAATATATATTAATAACAAAACTATGTAGGCCTAGGTAAACAATATGTATATGAAATATTCATACACTACTACAAACTGAAGACTGCATATTTTTGGACGATTAATACTTCCCACTCCGCTCGGCTCGGCTTGGCTGTAGCAACCAACGAGCACAGAATACAATAGAGTAGACACTAGCATCTTAATACCATTGGACGGAGTGAAGCCGGTTTGATGGACCTGACGCCATCTTGTTGCTACCAAAACATTGCAAAATAGCTATTACGTTATAGAAGATCTTATGATAATAAGAATTTCATATGTCCCTAATTTCTTGTAGGACTCACACTTTCTTGTTTGTTTCGTAATACAAAATCACTATGCACGTATTTTTAGCAAAAATTACGAAACTGTCATCGATAAATCACATATATACAGGTTATTTAAATTGGCAGCTCTTCAAATTGCAGTATGGTATTTAATAGATAATCTGGAAGGTTAAGTAAACAATAATGATAAAAAAGGAAGATAACAGTTTGACCTTATTTTGCTACTAGTCCAATAAAAATGCTACCCTATAATAATTACTTTTATAGGTTGATCCATTTGCTTCGATTTAATAATGAAACTTGCTTCTTAACGCAAATTATCATTCTCTTCCTTTTGCCAGTATTTCGTATAGATGTTCCGATTTTGTTTAGAGAAAAAATGGAATGCTCTTAACCATATAATATTTGATAGGCTCTTCGTTTATAGTATATAATTAGATTATAACGGCGAACAAAAGTGAAGTTTTATTACCAAGTGGGTCAAGTCAGTTCACGACCGAGTTAATGAAGCTACTAAGTCTGCAAAGCATGTCTGATTTCGTGATTATAAAAATTAACTACAATAATATTAATACACTATTTCTTTTTCATCAAACGAATACGTGCATTCGGTTGAAGAGAAACCTCGGTACACTCATTTTCTATAGCACGCGACACAAACTTCCAACTTGTGTTGTTAGGTTAGCTTCGCTCGTAAATGCTAAGTTTACAAAGCGTGTCTGATTTAGTGATTATAAAAATTAATTACAATAATAACAATACACTAATCCTTTCTCTTAATCAAACAAACGCGTGAACAATACGAATCTAACCGACTAACCTAGGCTAAATCATTCATTATCTACCGGTAATATGTACATTTCACACATGCATATTTACCTGTGAAAAGTTATTCCAGGAATTTTTTTGAAAACCTGTTTGTGCAGCCATACGCAGTACATGTAGGCATATTGAAATTACTTCATTTATTAATTAAAACAACGATGCAACATCACAATCAACTGCCCATGTGCTAACCGAGAGCCCAATGTTTTGGTAGCATCATAATGGCGACGGTCTACAAAAGCGGCTTCACCTCCAAGCTGTTCATGTCTACTCTATGCATTCTGTGCTCGTTGGTAGCAACAAAAGAATCTACCTGCAATCCCCCCGCACTGATGGCAAGAATACCTCAGGTCCCAGCGCTAAACTCGTCGGAGGAAGATAGTAGATGTCTGTGAAGTACTCAGTGAGTCGTCACTTGATCCCTTCTTGTATGCAGCCAGCGTCAATAGTTTGAGATTAATATTTATACAATATTAAATAAATTTATCTAAAACTGGATTAAACCAGCGAAGATTCCCGCCTGCCAAGCGAAGGTTGCCTTTAAGCGGGATGGCACTTTTTTTGCCGTTAAGCTAAACATAAAAAAGCTAGATTTAGCTTGAAAAAAGCTAAATTGGCAACACTGACTGAATTGCAGTTAGGCCCCGCCCGTCACGTTGATGGGCACGTACGGTACCTATTAGTGCCAGCACAACTGCCAGTTAGAACAATCTTATCTGTACAAGGCCCAATAAAAATAGATTCAAGATTATTCTAGAATGTCGACCCTGAATGAAAAGACTTATTGCAGGAAGATAAATTTGACCTTCAATATGGGCTGTACTACGTGTTGCAATAAAAAGAAACATATTTATTTAAGCTGCATATAGAGATCATTTGTGTGCGTGTGTGTGAACAGACGGAGAGATAGGCCTCACTATTTCGTTATCTGCCTCGAAATGTCCACAGACCTTGACTTACATTACTCTGGGATCAATAACTGTGAAACATCAGCGAGCAGTCATCCGTGACGCTGCTTGCTTTGAGCGCTGCACGCCGTTGTTCGGTTTTTGTTCGAAATAACGGTGATCGTTGTAGTAACTCTTACTACTGCAGGCGCCTGGAACAGAGGCAACCCTCTGCGTTCATTCAAGATCTCCTTTTTCCGAATTTCATTACGAAAAGTAAAGAGGCTATGCCTTACAGGCCACCGTGGCATAAGCAGCGGTTACGGTAAAGTTCGTCGGCCTCTTGGTCTAAAGGTTACGGACGCTGGCTCTTAACCAGGAGGTTTCGGGTTCGATATCCGAATCTGCCAAGGGATTTTTTCCTCGGTTAGGAACTGTTTCTCAGTAGAGTTGCAGCCTTGAACAATACTGGTCCTGTAGTTTTGGTAAAATAAAAAAGTCGGGTATTCTACGGTATAGATGTTCGTAGTATTGGTAGTATTGGTCAGGAAAGAAACTTGAATGCATGTAGAAGGATAGATAGATAGATTTATTCGTTCCATAATATTCTTACATTTGCTTTATAGCACAGAATAAAGAACATGTCCAATTCTTACGTTTAAATAAAAATGCAATACATATAAAATGCAAATATGAAATATGTACAGAATTAATACCTTAATAAAAATAATATTTCATACAATGTAATATGTTTACTATTTAATATTATTAAAATATTTACACAGTACTGTGAAATGTCAAGAATTCATCTACAGAATAGAAAGTGTGAGATATTAAGTAACTTTTTAGTTTTACCTTAAATAATGCAGGGTTTGGCTATGATTCTTAATGTCTTCAGGAAGACTATTGAACATTTTTATCGCCATGTAACGTACTCCCCTTTGATAGCATGATAAATTTGATGAAGGCGTATGAAAATCATTCTTTCTGCGGGTATTTATACTATGTATGGCTGAGTTAGTTGGAAAATTTTCTTTATTACATAAGAGAAAATTTATTATAGAGTATATGTATTGATTTGTTAAGGTTAGAATGTCTAATTTTTTAAAAAATAATCTACATGATTCTCTAGCCTTTGCTCCAATTATTATTCTAATGGCTCTTTTTTGTAATAAGAATATATTTTTACTATCTGCAGAATTTCCCCAAAATATTATTCCGTAGGACATAATGGAATGAAAATAGGCAAAATATATTGTCTTTAAGATACTGCTGTTTAGAAATTGTTGTAACGACCTAATTGCGAAGCATGCTGAGCTAAGTTTGGGGGTTATTTCTTTGATATGATTTTTCCAATTTATTGTATTATTAATATGCAAACCAAGAAATTTGGTTGTTCATGTTTCTAGTAGAGGTACATTGTTGATAGTTGTGTCCAATGTTTCAGAGATTAAATTTGAAGTGGTTTTAAATTGAATTATGTTAGTTTTATTAATGTTTAATGCTAGTTTATTGGTTGTAAACCAGTCATAAATTTTAAGGAGAATTATTTCTGTTTTATATTTGAATGTGGCAATGTACAGTGAAACCTCTCATTTACGGACATCGAAGGGACGTACCAATCTGTCCGCATCTGGGAGGTGTCTTTTGTTGGGAGAGAGGCTCCCCAATCTAACAGTAATTTTATAATATCCATTATGTATCCCTTCACGCTTTAAATGAAATGTATTACTGTAGTTTAATTCTAAATATAGTATACTACAGTACATTTTTTGCAACTTTGAACTGCAGTAAATAAGACCATAAAAGGAAAGTACAGTACTGTGCCATGCAATTTTATTCTAAGTCTACAGTTATGCAGTACTGTAATTTACAGTTTTCAACTTAAACTTTACGTTCAGGTGCCATGTCTCGAAGCAGAACAACTGATTGAAGTGAAGAGAATAATCCTACTAACCCCATCATGTGTCGAATACAATTTCACGATCGCGGAAACCTTGGACCCATCAGACAGGTTAAATTTTATGACTCTATTTATCCACCCGCTTCCAGCTAACAAGGGGTAGCTGGCTGGGCTAGTGGTTGCCTACGAGACCCTTATTACTTATTTATTTACTTATTTATTTATTTTGTTGCTAGTAAGTTTGAAATTAATACAATGTAAGGTAAACTAGCCCACTCCTGAATGAGTAAGACTCGTGCTCAGAAGGGGATTCCAATACAGACAAAAATAAAATTAAAATTGAGAGTGAATACAGATTAAAAAGTGTTTAATATGTTTAAACCCAAACTATAAATCCAATACGAATTTTTGTATTTTTTATTAGTTTGGATAATCTGGGATCTTGACTGATGCTAGATCCAAACGCAGAGAATTCGTATTTTTAATTCTATATTTATGTATATACCTTTGAAAGGTATTAAGATTTCTGTGAAAATATTTTAATAAAATAAAATAATAAATTTGTTTAATGTTGAAAACTTTGAAATATTTAAACAACAATTCAGTTGAGTAATCTTTCTGCTTTTTTAAACAAATGTTTAATACTTTTTTCTCTAGTAAAATTAACGGATATAGGTTGGATTTTTAAGTTCCACCCCAACCTACATTACCATACATAAATATAGATTGAAATAATGCTAAATAAATCGTACGTAAACAGTTAATTGACAAAATATTTCTTAGAACAACAAAGTAATATAATGTTTTACGTAATTTATTACAAATATAGTGAATATGATTATTCCATTTTAAATGATATTTAACCTATTTACGTAGCAAAAACTTATTGTTTAAGAAATAGTCATGAACGGTTAAGTGAAATATCAAAATAACTGAAAACTTTTCCATAAAAAAAAATTATTTACGAATTACCTCAAGAGACTTGTTCGATAAGGATATTTATAAGTAAAATGGACTGAAAGGATTTTAGATTCCGACACTCCTGATTTCCTGTGACAAGGAATTCCAGGAACGGGCTGTGTGTTTTGTAAAGAAGGCAGAGTACAGGGATGTTTGATTACATGGTATTTATAGAACAAGGCTGTGCTGTGAACGTGTATCACGGCTATATGGAACGCTAAAAATGTGAAGCGAGGAACCAGGTAAATAGGTGTGGAATTGTTTAGAATCAGCAAACAAATTGAATGGACTGAGCGTCTCTTTCGTATACGAAACCAAGATAATTGTGAGAAATATTCGGAGACGTGATCATAGCGACGACTGTTAAAAATTTAAAGTGTGTACGCGTTGTATTCTTCACCTGACATAATTAGAAACATTAAATTCAGACGTTTGAGATGGGCAGATTATGTAGCACGTATGGGCGAATCCAGAAATGCATATAGAGTGTTAGTTGAGAGGCCGGAGGGAAAAAGACTTTTGGGGAGGCTGAGACGTAGATGGGAGGATAATATTAAAATGGATTCGAAGGAGGTGGGATATGATGGTAGGTACTGGATTAATCTTTCTCGGGATAGGGACCGATGGCGGGCTTATGTGAGGGTGGCAATGAATCTCCGGATTCTCTAAAGCCGTAAGTAAGTAAGTAATGTGAGAGTTTACTCATACATTTTCTCACAGATTACAATACAACCTTTTGCTATCTCTATTCCCCTTCACCGCAAACTGAGACGTTGCATACAGACAACACAACAAAGATGGGCAACACTTCCACCAGCTACAGAGAGGAGGGTGAATGTTATTAAGGGGAGAGGATGGTATTTTTGATGAAAAATGACTAAATTTAAAAAAAAAATATATATATATATATTCTTTAAAATACTCTGTGATATGTGTGGATCGCCATTTTTAAACTTCCTGCATTATGGATTTTTAAATCACTCGCCCACTTTTATTGTTGTTTCCGGTAAATTAAATTTTCAAAAAATTGTTTTTTTCTTTAAAATATCCTTTGATATGTATGGATTGCATTGCATAACATTTTGTGGGCATTTGTGCCCTTATCGGATGTTGAGACGTCATTTTTAAACTTCCTGCGCTATGTATTTTTAAATCACACGCCCGCTTTTATCGGTTTCCGGTAACTTCATTTTTTTTGCTACATTGCCAGACAAAATGAATATAATTTCTGAACTATTAAAGATACATGCATGAAATTTAGAACACACATTCTTTAGACCATTAGGAAACTTTTCTCTGTAACAGAATTTTGTTAATTGATTTCATTTTAAAAATACGTCCGTTTGTTTGCAAGAAAGGAAATCAGAAAATTGTTACTAAATTTTAATTGTTTATTTTACAAACGTAGGAACTAATATCAAAATTCTGTTACAGACAGTTTGTAGAACATACTTTTGCAAATACGTTTTAAAAACTGTTTGAATCTATCTTTAAAAACGGTTTAGATATATCGGTTTTAGTACAATCATGCATTGGGTATATTTTTTTGAAATTTGGGCCCCCAAATATTTTTTTTTTCAAAATATTTTTATTTGGTTGAGTTGCCACAGCTATGAGCTCTCTACATACAAAAAATTAATAATTTACACCAAATAGGAAAAAAGTTAAAAAAATACCTTCCTCTCCCCTTAATGTGACATAATAATAAGTTTTAACATGGCGAAGCGCCGTAAGTTCGCAGATAAAAGGAGCGGCAATAGCGGAGGGTACCTGTCGCTTTTCGGCAGACATAAACACCGGCAACGTTTACGGGACTCTATTATAGTTTGTAGCCACCGGCATAGCTCAGTCGACTGAGGCGCTTCCTGCGGATCCGGAGTTGCGCTCGGGCGTGGGTTCGATTCCCCTTGAGCTGATAACCTGGTTGGATTCTTTCCGAGGTTTTCCCCAGCCTTAAGGCGAATGTTAAGTGATCTATGGCGAATCCTCGGCCTCATCTCGCTATGTTGAATCCCATTGACGCAAAATAACCCAGTAGTTGATACAGCGTCATTAAATAAACAACTAAAGAATAATTAATTGATTAACTAGTGGACTTACTCGTGTTAATTATGTAAGATTTGTCCGGCTTACAGCTGTTTCAGTGCTTCACGCACCATCCTCAGAGCCTACTAGATCACTGCGTCATCTCGAACTTCTCTGCCTGTTATATGGGTGTGTTTAATTGTTGAAAGGTGTTGAAGAGTGGAGTCAAATAGTGTGTGTGTACTGAAATTGATCTGTGTGTTGAGAATTTGATCGGGGTGTGTTTTAGTGTGTTTGTATATTTCGTATTGTTCTAGTGTGTAGAGTTTTTGGTTCTTGGGTTGTATGTGTAGGATTTCCATGTCCACATTTATGTTATTGTATGTATGGTTGGTATTGGTTATGTGATCGGCGTATATAGATGTATTGTGTCCTCTGGTTATTGCTTTAATGTGTTCTTTGTAGCGTGTTTGGAATGATCTGCCTGTCTGTCCTATGTAGAACTTGTCGCAACTATTACATGTGAGTTAGTATACACACATCAATTTCAGTAAACACACACTATTTGACTCCACTCTTCAACACCTTTCAACAATCAAACACACCCACATAACAGGCAGAGAAGTTCGAGATGACGCCGTGATCTAGTAGGCTCTGAGGATGGTGCGTGAAGCACCGAAACAGCTGTAAGCCGCACAAATCTTACATAATTAACACGAGTAAGTCCACTAGTTAATCAATTAATTATATTCAAGTGTTAAAAGTAGTGTACGCAAGATTCAAAATGAACTAAAGAATATTTTATATTGTAGTACATATACTACAGTACTGTTTTATTGTCCACGAGTCGTCACTGCTTTTACTGAATAACATAAATTTTAGTTAAAGTTATGTCCATGGAATATTCGAAAGAAATAGAAAGAGACTGAAATTGTTAACCGCCAACATTTTTTATACCTAGTCACAATGACGAATTTGTCATTTCTTAACAGAGTTGGATGATGGTTGAGATCTGTTTTTAGTACTTTTAATACGCGGATGACTTGCAGATACTACAAAATAAAAGAAACAAATAGAAAAACTCAGTGCAGATGTCAAACAACGATTGCAAATAATAGAATAAATTGAATTCGTGATATCATGTGGAAAATACCAGGAGAACATCTTAACGAGATTCAGAAACTGACTACATCAGTTGCTACACTGTGCAAACAAGACGAGCATAAAATAGGTCAGAATAAACGTTAAAAGACAAATAGAGCGAATATAGTCGTATATATACTGTGTGACATAATGTAAGCCACATTCTGTATCCACAGGACTCATAGCGATGAATTCTGGGTAAAGATAAGATAAAAGAAAAATTCAAAGTATTGAAAATAAAATATCTGAGGTACGTACAGACCTTACTAAAAGTTTAAGGACACCCCTCCGTAAGTGATGTTTCGCTCCTGTCCTTATACTTATGTGAAACCCCCTGGTGATTATACAGGGACCAAATGCTTGTGAAAAGGGAAATTTTTACTGCAAACCCAATTTGTCTATCTTCCAAACTATGGATTATATAAAAATTTTTTAGTTACAAAACTCATTAAAAAGTTACGTATTTTGTAGGAAAAAATTAATTACTCCAGAATGGTTACGTAGATCAGTGCATTTTGGAATAGAGTTAGGCATATCTGAAAGACTTCTTATGCAATTATGCTTTTTACTTAAAAAAAATTGTGACAGTTCGTACAGGCATTGTAATCCAGAATGTTTTTTTTTTTTTTTACACCTTTAGGAAAAATTGCCATTTTCTAAAATTCTCTTGAGCTTGAAATTCGCAGCAAATAGACCCGAGTCCACCACTGCCATTTACACCATTACATTGGGAATTGGTAACATTGGTGAATCAGCTTATTCCCTCCTTTTTTAGTAATCAGGTGTGGAGTTTGCTACAGTTTTGGAAAGATTGGATTTCTTACTTACTTACTTACTTACTTACTTACTTACTTACCTACTTACTTACTTACTTACTTACTTACTTACTTACTTACTGGCTTTTAAGGGACCCGGAGGTTCATTGCCGCCCTCACACAAGCCCGCCATTGGTCCCTATCCTGAGCAAAATTAATCCATTCTCTATCATCATATCCCACCTCCCTCAAATCCATTTTAATATTATCTTCCCATCTACGTCTCGGCCTCCCTAAAGGTCTTTTTCCCTCCGGCCTCCCAACTAACACTCTATATGCATTTCTGGATTCGCCCATACGTGCTACATGCCCTGCCCATCTCAAACGTCTGGATTTAATGTTCCTAATTATGTCAGGTGAAGAATACAATGCGTGCAGTTCTGTAACTTTCTCCATTCTCCTGTAACTTCATCCCTCTTAGCCCCAAATATTTCAAATCTCAAAACCTTATTCCTTTGCTGTGGTCGTGCCAGAGAATCAGTCTCATTCCGAGGCTTATTTGAAGGATTCGTAACAAGCTGTTTTTTACGGTGAAGGGTTGTTAGCGCTTCGCCCAACCCCCAACCTGGAGGACCACCCCTCATCGGCTGTCCGCGACTGCTTATTCAATATATTCACAGCTAGGTTGGATTTCTTCCTTGAAAAAAAAAAAATGAAAATAGGTAGAAATTCAGTGAGTGTGGATGTGAAGTCTCAGATTATTGGGATGTGGAAGAATGACTGGAGATAATATCTAACTACATTCCAAAATTCATTGATCTAAATCAACCCATTTTAGAGTACTGTTTTCCTACAAAATATGTAATTGTTCAATAAGTTTCATAACAGACAAATTGTTATATAATCCACAGTTTTGAAGATGGACAGATTGGGTTTGCAGTAAGAACTTCACATAAGCCGTTCAGAGCAGAAGTGGTGTAAGTCAAAATTGTGTAATGAGGTTTAAAGTAAAAACTCTGTAAAAGACAGCGCAAAGTAGCAATTAATATGTCCTTCGTGCTATCCACTGACTACTAATAGTTAAAATCAATTGAATATTAATTGCTACTTTGAGCTGTATTTTACAGAATGTTTACTTAATCCTCATTATCCATTTTGACGTAAACCACTTCTGCTCTCAACGGCTCACATAAGTATAAGGACAAGAGTGAAACATCACTCATGGACCGGTGCCCTTAAACTTTTGGTAGGGGCTGTACATTAATATACCACGTTACTGTATTACGTAAAATTAAAAAAAATAATAATACAAGATACATTCAAGTTTTTTATATTACGGAATTATAAAGATACAATAAAAGGAAATGTAGCAAGATTGTAACCCCACCTCCCTCAAATCCACTTTAATATTATCCTCCCATCTACTGCACGTCTCGGCCTCCTCAAAGATTAAGAAAAAGTATGGACTTAGAAAAATTAAAATTGTTTCTCAGGGGACAATTCTATCGGATAATAAAGAATTAACAAACCGTATGATATCTCGAAAACTATTGGGCGAAATTAAACAAAATATATTTTAATTTACAATTCATTTTTATATTTCAATATGCCTGGTGAATTATTAAATAAGTATATAATAAATTTTCAATCTTAAGACATATCAACTTGTAAGAGGATGTCATCAAATTAGAGTAATCACCAACGTCAAACAACATCCATTTCATAAGCCAACGATCTCTGTAAGTAATCTTATAATAATTATTATTATCGCTGCCTTAAATCACTTACATATATTTGGTATTATAGCTCATCTAATTATTACGAAGTATAATGTTGATTTTCTCTACTTAACTTTCAGTGAATGATTGAAATTCATACCTAACTTATGATTTATCTATTACGAAATCATCGTATACTCCACGACATCCATAACCAACGAGCATTTATTCAAATATCTCAACAAATCTGATTACACGTAACAGCAATCTTCAACATAAAACAACATTAGTTCATTAACGAACGTTTTTCAGTAAGTAATCTTATAATAATAATTGTCTGCGTCTCTATATAATAACTCGTATATATTTTTGCACTTATTATCATTTCTCCATCTCAATTTTCAGATGAAACACATACATAACACACGAACATCAGCTACGCAAACTATCTTATATCTTACGACAATCCTCAGCTATGATTACTCTTAAAATATCTATTTTATCATCATCATTATAAATTTTAAAATTTTAACATTATTGACAAATTTTAATCATAATTGTATATTTTATTTGTAACATGAGCTATATGTATAAAATATCCGTCCAATTCAATTTCAAAATCCAAAGATTATATCAATAATTATCCTGTATTATGTCATATTTTACATAAAGCTCATGAATCTCATGTATTGCATACATACATTGTTCTTTATTCTTTGTTATTTGCATAATTTACTATTATATGTCCAGATTATATGTTTTTTGTTATATCTGAAGACGCCCCAAACGGCGAAAACGTTCATATATTTTATTAAATAGCAAATAAACATTTGCAAGTTGATATGTCTTAAGATTGAAATTTTATTATATACTTATTTAATAAAATATTATATGCACAGTATTACATAAAAATATGTAACATATCGTCGGCTTAAAGTATAAACCTGCTAACCGCCAAAAAGAAAATTTTACAAGGGAGGCAAAAAACTAAATTTAAATTAACTCGAAACTTTAGGACCAAATCCGAAGTACAGGTGACATTTGTACCTGTACTTTGAATTTGGTCCTAAAGTTTCAGAGTTAATTTAAATTTAGTTTTTTGCTTCCCTTGTAAAATTTTCTTTTTGGCGGTTGGCAGGTTTACACTTTAAGCCGACGATATGTGGTATACATTTGAAGAAAATTGAATGAGTATTTGAGAAGTTTCAAAATTCAGTCATCCGTCTCCTTAAAATTGTCTGTAAAAATTTTCTTCTTGATCTTTTCTTAAATTAAGTTTGTGTGACAAAAGAGACTGCATAGTGCATGTTTTGAAGAATGGGCCTATTTCTTCCAGGGAAATTAAATGCATTTACTTCAGAAATAGCCGAAGCTGTAACGACGTTCCAGTTCAAATGTGGGTCAAACTCATACTGAATTTGACGACCTGCTTTTTGACCGAGGTCTGTGTCTTTGTAAGTTTATTTACAGTGACACTAAAGAGCTTAAAAACACCGTCTATTTTCTGTGTCGATAATGCAACATTGCTTTACAACTTCCTTCTCAGAAGTAAAGTAGGGAAAGACATTCGTTTCCATAACAAAATGTTGGTTACTTGCCAAGTACAAGAAAATCTACTTTATGATAATTTGTGCATTACTAATATTAAAATTTTATCTTCACTTAAGTTGGAGGTCTTGTAAATGAAGTTACATCTTATTTCTTGGAATTATCAAAATAATACTTTTTTGATGCAGTGTGAAACGAAAGTTTATCTTATTTGAGAGAACATGCCCAGATGCCAGTGGTGATGGTGCGCTGAGTGTTCCCTGTTGCACCATTGTAGTCATTAAAACTATGGTGTTCTCACATGGCAACTGTTAATGGGACCTTGTGCTCTCAGAAAATACATTTCTGTGCTTAGAGTTTTACTTTATTTGTTGCCACCCATAACTCACTTCCACATAACAGCGCAGGGACCGGCATTGTTGTATAAAATTTCATCTTCGTGTTTTTTCTTGTTTTATTTCTCAGTGCCACATATCGTCGATTTACAAGCAAAACACATTAAGTCAAAAATATTACTTATGAGAAAAATGAGTATATATTGTACATACGGGCTATTCCATCTCAAATCGACCGAAATATAGACAAAATTGACCTTGCAATTTTTAAATACAGTACAATGAAACTTTTTCTGTCCGTAGACAACTATGATACAATGCTTTGTGTAAAGTTTGAGGCATCAGAACTTCATAGTGTTTAAGTTAAAAATATTTTAATTTATCGTATTTTCATAAAATTAGCAACTTTAAACTGTTGTGGCTCCGAAACCCTTCCACCCAATGATCAAACTCATGGTTTATTTTGATGCCGAGAAATTAAAGTTTATATTGACATTTAAACAGTTTTTCTTACTTTTTATGGAAATGGAGAAATTTAGATTTTTCTTCATTAAGACGTCTTTGACCACGAAAAAATATTTTTAAAATATATGATTAGATTCCGCATTGAAAGTACAAATAAATACATATTTTTTACTGGTGCACCGTTGATAAGAAAGTATTGAAAATATCAAATAAAGAAAATAAATAGTACGCGCGTGAACTAACCAGCTGACTGTGAGGTGGGAGCTAGCCGAGACATGCAAGGCCAGGAGACAAACACGTGATGTTTCGTCTAGTAGCGCATAGCTGCGCTAGCTTTATCACAAGTTTTCATAAACACAGGAATAAAATGACGCCCAATGCTCGCTTATCTTCATCACTCGGCCAGTGTGTGCTGTGTTGCGCCTTTCAAGTCCAGGCGTGTGAAAATAATTTATTTAATACCCTCGAAACTTATTGCCGTGACACTAAGCAAACAATGCCGAATCCCTCTTAATAATGCAAGGTTTTTTTCTCAATATTTTTTTACATTTTTACAAAATGGCAAAAAGCCTAAAAGTAAGTAAAATCAGATTATCTGTCTCTCTGTATATAATAAAAATAAGGGTTACTTCTTATCATAACCTACCAAATGTCAGCTTCAAAATGAGCTCTCGTTCAATGTTCTGCAATAAATGGTTCCAGAGTTCTGAGCGCTGAAAGAGGCTTGTTTTTCTAAAATACGGTACGCTAAATTTGTCGCTCAACAACACGAACACCGGTTGACTTTCGATAGTATATTTTTGCAAATGCACTATCCTCAGCACCTTGTATAAATAGGGAAACAATTTTAGAGTATAAAAAATGCGAGGTTTTTTACTGATCGATTTCATATGGAATAGCCCATACGGTCTTGCTAATGAACGGTGTGTAATTTTATACCAGACTTATGCAGAGCTAGGCCAGAAAATGTTACTAATAAACCATGCATAAGCAATGGATGTATAAGCAACGTGTAAACTATGGCCTACATGGGAATTACTTTCCAGTCGTTATATACACGAACCTCTTGTTTAAGTGTTGCATATAGAGAAAAAATGGACGCCTTTTAACATCTGTTTGTATCGACTGTCATTTTATGATGATGGTTGCCTTGTAACCAAAGAAGAACAAACCAAAGTGCACATAATAATTAGAATAATATTGTTGTAGCTGTACTCTTTGATCAAAATATAGTGTGGTAATCGATCAAGCCCAGTTGTACTATCGATACTAAGCACGGCACACTAGCGCACACTATCGGGTGAAATAGAGAATCTCAGTTTTTCTGTTACTTTTGGTAATAAAATAATAACGAAATTATGACGTAGCTGTGTAACAGTTGTACTGTTATACACGACGTATGTAGTGATTATTTAGTAAGGAATTTACACACGACTTATAAACGAGCTACTCATTGTATAAGTATAAGACAGTTAAACGTCTGTATATAGAGTTTTTGTTAGTAAGACCGATAATTGGAAAATTAAATATGAACAAAGAAAAACAAGTTACTAAAATAATATTTCGAACATTCGGTTTTGTTAAGATCTTTCAAAACTTCCTTTTCTCAGAGGTAATATTTTGACTTAATGTGTTTTGCTTGTAAGCCGAAGATATCATATGAAATGTAGATAATTGTGTGCTTATATCTTCTAACGTTCCTAATTGAATATCAATTTCGCAGCCTTGATATTTAAAATTTTGAGACTCGTTGAAAGACTTGGTCATTGATTTTTTTCATCGTAAATGCATTTATAATCAGAACCATTATATTATTATTACTTTTCAAGATATTAAAAACATTTTTTTTTCAGACTTAAAATCATAATAATTATTTTACTCCGTTAAAATAAAACATGAGGAGAATATTGTACCGCAAATATTCAAAGTTATTTATTCAGTTTTATTTCTGTAAGATATAAAAATATCGTACTGTTGTTTCACTAATTCATGGCTTTAGGCTTGTATTTATTGAAATAATATTATGAAAGTATTTACCACGTTATGTCTAACGAACGTATTATTCTTTACAGGAAATTGAAACGGATGAGAATGGACTGACTATCATGCGGTAAGTAAATATGACAATTTTATAGGCCTATGAGACATATAAAACTATTCATAAACATGAGATCCATTCCGAAGAACAAACAAGTCAATGTTGTCTGTTGAAAGTTTCAGAGGTCTTCCTGTTTTCTTCTCGTTTTTCGTATCTCGTCGTATAGTTGACTATTAGAGAGGAGAACTATAATAATTCCTGTAATACTTATGTTATTCAAGGTTACATTTGTTTCTTTTTGTATAGAATGGATGCGATTTCTATTTCCTGTAGAATTTCGTTGTTGGTTTTGTAATTTAGAAAATGCAGACATTTGTCGAAATAATTCAGTATCAGTTCTAAACTGTAACTTTTCATATAATGCATGAAAATGCACGTATTTATATAATATACATTAATTAAAATTACAATTAATTGATTAACTAGTGGACTTACTCGTGTTAATTATGTAAGATTTGTCCGGCTTACAGCTGTGCTTCACGCACCATCATCAGAGCCTACTAGATCACGGCGTCATCTCGAACTTCTCTGCCTGTTAAGTGGGTGTGTTTTATTGTTGAAAAGTGTTGAAGAGTGGAGTCGAATAGTGTATGTGTACTGAAATTGATCTGTGTGTTGAGAATTTTATTAGCATTGTCAGAGAAGTTCGAGATGACGCCGTGATCTAGTAGGCTCTGAGGATGGTGCGTGAAGCACTGAAACAGCTGTAAGCCGGACAAATCTTACATAATTAACACGAGTAAGTCCACTAGTTAATCAATTAATTATATTCAAGTGTTAAAAGTACTGTAAGCAAGATTCAAAATGTAAAATTAGAAGTTTATTTTAGTCTATTTCTTCACATAAAATGATTTCTAATTGATTAATTTCAATCTCTATTTAATAATTTCTCTAAGTATTGTAAATGTAGTGGCGAAGCTACTTGGGGACAATTAAGGAAATGCCTACCCTAAAAGGTCCTCACAATTTAAAAATTATAAATATTGGAATTTAATTTCTCCGGCGTAATTGTTGTCATTGAGAAAGTCAGCTTTTGTACTGGGTTCTTCGCTCAATGACCAATAGATGGTGGCGTATGTCAACGACAGATGTGCTCGAACAGGGTGATGACTGAGGATCCACGGATAAGGAAAACTTTCGCTTGTCTCTTCAACAGTCATGACTTTGCAGGGGAATTTTGGGGAAACGGAAAATGGCGTGAAGTTCTCTGAAGGCAGAAGCAGTTTCTAGCAACCCTCTCTACGTCGCTAGGGGGCATGTCTCACGACCAACAAGGAATATTCAGACTTTTCCGCTCTTTAAGTCAGCTTTGTCAATTTAAAGTAGCTAGATCTAAGCAAGTAAAGCGATCGGTTTGGAAGTAAATCCCGAAAAGACAAAGTATATGATTATGTCTCGTGATCAGACTATTGTACGAAATGGAACTATAAAAATTGGAGATTTATCCTTCGAAGAGGTGGAAAAATTCAAATATCTTGGAGCGACAGTAACAAATATAAATGACACTCGGGAGGAAATTAAACGCAGAATAAATATGGGAAATGCGTGTTATTATTCGGTTGAGAAGCTCTTATCATCCAGTCTGCTGTCCAAAAATCTGAAAGTTAGAATTTATAAAACAGTTATATTACCGGTTGTTCTGTATGGTTGTGAAACTTGGACTCTCACTCTGAGAGAGGAACATAGGTTAAGGGTGTTTGAGAATAAGTTGCTTAGGAAAATATTTGGGGCTAAGCGGGATGAAGTTACAGGAAAATGGAGAAAGTTACACAACACAGAACTGCACGCATTGTATTCTTCACCTGACATAATTAGGAACATTAAATCCAGACGTTTGAGATGGGCAGGGCATGTAGCACGTATGGGCGAATCCAGAAATGCATTAGAGTGTTAGTTGGGAGACCGGAGGGAAAAAGACCTTTAGGGAGGCCGAGACGTAGATGGGAGGATAATATTAAAATGGATTTGAGGGAGGTGGGGTATGATGATAGAGACTGGATTAATATTGTACAGGATAGGGACCGCTGGCGGGCTTATGTGAGGGCGGCAATGAACCTTCGGGTTCCTTAAAAGCCATTTGTAAGTAAGTAAGTAAGTAAGATCTAAGTACTCTTAACAACTTCTCAGCGACAAAGTTAAATAAACTTTTGTATTGTAAATTGTTTAAACATAATTTAACGAGTTTTAGCGAATTAGCGACAGGAATAAAATTTCCTCCATTGAAACATAGTAATGCATTTCGTCGTGCCTACCCACTCTTTAATTCAGCGGTGACCAAAACTCGAACTGCAATGATCACATGCGACAGACAGCCTATGAAGTAAGGATAGCGAGGGAAGGTACTTGGAATGAAAACTACAACCAGTGGTGGTTCCTGTACTAATATCTTGATCAATCCCGCGGATAAAAATCTCAAGTTTTGCTGTATCAGTAATGCCACTGCTGTCATCAAGAGCCAGTGAATAATATACGATTTTTCTTGCTTCTTTTTTCAACTTTCCTCTTGAATATAATCAGGAATTTTCTAAATTCTTATCTCGATACTTGGTCGAGAAAGTCGTAGTTTTTTCAAAATTAAAAACTTGTTATGGACAAGTTATATAAGATATTTTAATCATTACTCTTTTGAGAAATCCTGTTCTATTAAAAGGCTTAGAGCACGAGATATTTCAAACCCCATCAGGTAGCTGACTTCCTTACATTTATCTCATATTTCTCGTCCTGGCTACGATTTAAGACATGTCAGTTCCTGGAACTTAACAGTTCGTTGGCACATAATATTGAATCAGTTTTTCTACAACATTATTATTAAATGAATAACTAATACATAGTTACCCTCATCTAAAGATTAAGAAGATTAAAATTGAGATAAAACCTAATAATTTGATCCTTCTAGGGATAAGATCTATAAATATCAATATTCATGCACGTACAGAAGAATTGTAGAAACACATAGGCTACTTAGTGGTCAGTAAAAATAATAATTTATTTATTTATTTACTTGTTTATTTATTTATTTACTTATATTTGATGTGCTGTACAACACCCAGAGGCCAATTACAGTTCAGCACAAACAATATAACAAAAACATTAGCAATAATTTACAATAAAAGTACAAAGAAATAATTAAATTAATGGCAATTAATTAAAATGATAATTACAAATGAAATAATGGAATCATAAATGAAGAATGGAATCATATAAAATAGTATTACAAAGATATACAAGATTATAATACAACAAAATGATATAAAAGTTAGCGAGAATAATATTAAAATACATATTAAAAAAAAAGATATAAATGAAAACTGATATAAAACTTCAAAGTAATTACTACACATTAAATGGATCCAAGTTTGATCCATGCAAATTAGCATATTTTATACATCTGCAGACCGGAGAGAGAGATTTAGAATTTCTATTGTAAAACATTTTATGATATCTTAAACCCTTAGCAGGAATACGAAGACTGATATTGCTTAGGAAAGATTCACAATCAATATCACCCTTAAGAACTTTACAAAAAAATAAGTAATCAAGATCTTGACCTCTGGCAAATAAACTACGGCAATTAAAATATATGCAGTTAATCTCATATTTATAATCATCAGAATTAGGTAAAAATCTCTAAGAACACAGGGAAATAAATTTTCTTTGAATATTCTCTAGTTTAGCCTAGCCAGTGGAAGTAATAGAGTTCCATATTACAGATGCATATTCAAGCTTGGATCTGACCAATGTGTAGTATAAAATTAATAAACACTTAGGAGTAGAAAAAGAATAACTTATAGACCTAATTAGACCAAGCATTCTTAATGAATGGGTATAAATATATTGCACATGATCATGGAAATATAATTTAGAATCAAGTAAGACACCAATATCTCTAATAGTATCTTTCCTAGTAATTATGACATTATTAAGAGTATAATTAAATTTTTGAGAGGTTGTTTTACATGACAAAGAAATAGCAAAAGTTTTGGATTGATTAATTTTCATTCCGTTTTCAACACTCCGAAGTGCAATTGAATTGATATCCTTTTGAAGAATTTGACAATCAACCAAACTACTATATCAGCCAAACTATTAAATCAGCCAAACTACTAATCAGCCAAACTACTATAATAATAATAATAATAATAATAATAATAATAATAATAATAATAATAATAATAATAAATTATTCAGCGTGGCAATTAATGTTTCTATATACACCTAATTGAACCGTTGAGCAAAGTAAACATATTACAATTTGTCCAACAGAACAACAAAAAAGTCCTCCTTCTCATTCTTTACGAAACCACCTCACTGCTTGTAGAGACAGAGTTTGTAGAGCGACATGATACCGTCACTGCTTGCCTTTAATACGTGAATGAAACACACAGCAATGTACAGGAAACTCCTCGTACCCGTTTGAATGTCTGTGATTACACGATGTAATCACGACACCCGCTTTGGTCGCCGCTGCTTTAAATACTGGCTTTGCCACTGGGTAAATGTAACTTCAACAAAAGTTAAGTCATTCCCATGGATAATTATTCAAGAAAGTCTTTAGGTTCATTTATTGCATGGTAATGGTATAGTGGCATGGGTACCTCAAATTGAAGGTCATGTATAATCTATCATTTATTTATTTAGCTGGTAAGCAAAGTGAGTACAATTCACTCTTGACTTATCATATATACGTACATCAGCGCCATCACTGTGAGTCACATAAGGTCCCTGAGCCAAATAACGCCATGTATACCTTTAACGCCACCCTATTAAAATTTGTTAACGACACAAGTTTTCGGTAGTGCATTACTGTAGCCTGCATTCGCTTGCAATCTAGTGATGAAATGAGTTACTAGCTGTCCGCTGACATTTACGAGTGACATTATATTTCATCATTTTCCTGTTGTGTGTTGATAGTGAATGGCTGTTCTTATATCAAGGTAAGAGGCAATATTTTATTTTGTGTGTTGAGCAAATAATAACTGTATTAAACTATACATTTTCATGATCCTTAAACATTCTTCTATGTATAGAAAGTATTTGCTGTCTATAAAATTTGAAAATGTTAGAGAAACAGGCATGTCATGTTATCAAGTACTCAGTAGCGCTTTAACGCCATGTGGCGTTGAAAGTCTACAGACAAAATTTTAGGTTATGTTAGTATTAAGGCTGACAGTACAGCATCAGTGTGAAAACATCAGGAAAATCACTAAGCTTTCAACTTACAAATGTTCAGAATGTGCAGTGATGATATTGGTTCAAATGCTTATCGAACTCATTTTTTTTATATAACTTAATTTTTTTGTTTTACTTATTGGAAAACATATTAAACTAAGGTAAATGCTTTTGTGTTTAATAACTTTCTACATTGTCACATTGTCTCTTTTTTTAAAGTAAGGAGTCACTGGAAAACATATTTTCCTAATTCATCTGGCGTTTCAGTTTCAGATCAAGAATCTTTCATTAGTATTGAGTGATTTTGTATCTTTTATTAACAGAAACTCAAATTTAGTCGCTTAGTTCAATTTTTGTTGCTTAGGAAAAATAATTCATTAACAATTATAAGTGTATAGGTTACTAGAACATAGGTGGCGTTAATTGGACAACCTGTTCCTAACAACGCCAGTTTATAAAGTTTTACTACCGTATTTGCTCGCGTAATTTGCGCCCCCGCGTATTTTGCGGACCCTAATTTTTAAGGGATTATTTTGAACTTTATTTTTGCTCCGTGTATTTTGCGCACACATTTTACGTACATATATTTTTTTTTCAGTGTAGTAGGGATTACGTACATATTTTTTTTTCAGTGTAGTAGGGATTTTCCTTCCCTACAGTCCATCGTAGGTCATTCACCAGCAACTGAAGTACCTGCTTCAGAAAGAAACCCCAAAGTCCCGCTACTTTAACAATGCCTGTCCTTGGTAGAGACAAGTTACCGGTATAGAAAATTAGCCCTACCGTAAATACTTACCTATACATATACTAATTGAGATAAACTCAGAACAGGACCTCTTATTTGAAAAATCCGCATATTTTACGCACCCCAATTTTTCAGTGGCCAAAGTTAATTAAAAAGTGCGCAAATTACGCGAGCAAATACGGTATTTGAGTTCTAATTCTTCTTCGGTATATAATATATCCATTTTCATTGTGCCATTTTGTAAAGATAAGATTACAGTTTCTATTTCATAATTTTCGTGTTTGTACATAACTTATTTCCAGAGCAAAAGTGACTGAAGTGTTAAGGTGGCGTTCTTTGGTACGTGTACCTTATTGGGTAGAGATGGCGATTTCTCGGAGCTGTGATTTTGGATCTGTAGACAGTCTTGAAATCGCACTCCACCACTACACTGATGTGGATAGTAAGTAGGCTACTGGAGATTGTCTGTCGCGGAAATTACGCAACATAAGAATGACCCCTATAAGGTACAAATTGTTCAAGAAATCAAGCCAACCGACAAACCTCAGTGACAAGCATTTCCAGCAGAGAGAAGGGCCTCCACAGAGACACACAGGCCAGGACATAAGCGGGATTTGAACCCAGGAACCTTCGGCTCGTGCTGCCAAAGGGGAGCGCTCCTTGACCGCGTAACTACCCGTTCTGGCTCGCACCCCATTAAATCACATAAATGCCTTAAATCCATGTGAATAATGAACTTCTGGTAAACATTCAACAGGGAAACTTTTGAAAAGAAGTTATAAACTAAAGAGCAACTCGGACTGATTCGTCTCGGCCCGGCGCATCTCTTTCCTAGTCACGATATGTCTATATCGTAAAAGCGTGCTTAAATCAATAAATCCTTTATCTTTCCTTGACGTGAAATCGGCGGTGAATTCACTTTCTCCGCCGAAAGTGAAAATAGTCTATCCTTGAGCGTTGGAAGCGATGGACAATGGCAGGGCTATTCATGTGGTCTTCTCCAACCAGAAAGAGAAAGTCTTGTAATCGCCATATGGTGTGTGATGTACTGTACATGTGGAGAGCGAAGAGTCTTGGAGAAGGAGTAAGTAGACTACGAGTCTAGGACAAACACTGAGCACAATGGGAACTGTGATGTACCCATACACAAGCTTACCTTGGGTTCGTGTTTATTACTTACAAACGCTCGTGGATAATAATAATAATAAAAAAAAAAAGGTAAAGGTATCCCCGTAACATGCCATGAAGGCACTTGGGGGGCATGGAGGTAGAGCCCCATGCTTTCAGTGACCTCGGCACTAGAATGAGGTGGTGTGGTCGGCACAATAATAATAATAATAATAATAATAATAATAATAATAATAATAATTAGGAGGCGGGTGTTGATGACCTAAAAATCTACTTAAAATAATCATTAAAATGCCCTTAAACTGAAGGAAAAATGACATAATAGTACATTATGCAACGAGCCTATAATAGTAGTAATTAAGACGCGAGTATGTTTATGAAACGAGCGCAAGCGAGTTTCATAATTTTCATACGAGCATCTTAATTACCATTATAGGCAAGTTTCATACGACTTTTTATGCTCGACCATATTTCTAACTTGAAATTATTCATAAGTATTCATATTATTCTTATCTGACTGGGCAGCGGAAGTGACCTTATGCAATCTCGTAAATTGTGAGATGGGCGCAGACGCGAAATTATTGATTTTTTTCCGAGGAACAAATATCATTGACCTTGATATAATCTAGAGAGTAAAATGAACATTAATCTTGATATAACCTGGAAATTAATTTAGACATTGAAAAACGAGATGACAAATTGAATTTATTTGAATATTATTTACAATTAACGCTAATTATTATAGTAACAGAACATAACCTTCTGCGACAGTATTGCACTTCCAGCCTCCGTGACGTTACGCTAGTTGTCTTTTGAGGGCATAGCCGAGAATAATCGATACTTGCGCTTTCATATTGCTTTCTGATTGGTGGAAAACCTGAACTTTAATGAATAGGTGTACTTTAATGAGGTCCATTAAAGGGCTGCTAATAGGTGTATAATTACATTTCGGCATGTTCGAGCATAAAATGAAAATAAAATTACATTTAAATATTATTCGCCGCACTCGCACCACAACTTCTTAAAAATTAGTCACCTCGTTTCAATGACTGCCCTGCAAATCTCGGAGAGAGGAGACTTCCTGAAATTTGGCTAAGATAAAGGAAAAGAACATGCAACAAAATGAAGATTTTAAGGGAAAACAATAGATTTTAATGAGGGTTTACAATGTGTTTCAGGGGTGGTCCATGTCAGTGCCTTCATTCTCCGTCTCCTCTCCTTCCGCGCTTCACTTTTGTTACCAGGTCTTCCAGATGAGGGACTGTGGGCGCAGTGTGCATTCTTGCAATCTTCGTGTTTAAAATACTGTCTACTACAGTAGACATCTCTTTCGAACCATGTTGAGGACACAATGTACTGTCCAGGACATGGTGAAAGTTCCCTCCCTTCCAAACATAAATTGTAAAGACGCTCTCGTACCGACAAAAGAACAGTAGTGGCCAAAGCCCTCACTTAAACTAAACTGTTGTCAAGCATTTTGTATTACTTCCGTTGTGTGAAGTGAAGCCTTCAGTGGAATGAGGGATGGACTTTAGAGTCTGTTCCAAACTATAAAACTCAAATTTCACTGTTATTCACTTATTCAGGAGGTAATTACTACTTACTATTTGAAACAAAATCAAAATTTCTGGGGAAAAAAAATTATTTCCGGGAACAAAAACGGGGTCATTTACTGTACTCCAACCACGAGAAAGTCTCCAGGGAATGAAACGAAGCGGGGTGATGCTGTAATGAATGTTGATGTCATAAGATGTCATAAGGTCACACACGTGGGTACTCGTATCTCTATTGGCTATCTCTCAAAGCACAAACCATAACACTGATATATACATTTTTATACTACCCTAGTTACAAAATTAGATCACTGTTAATCTCCTGGTCTTTTAATCCCTCCATACAGGAAATAACATATGCAGGAGAGCGCATGATTTTTAAACTGACGTTATAACGGTAATATTATCTATCTACTTCGCTCCAATAGATGACGCAATAGTAAGCACATTCCTTTCACGGTTTATCTCCTGGTTGGAGAACAGTACTCCCCAGGGACAGCAACTCAAAAACGGGGACCTCTGGTCAGCCTACTTATGACGTTCTGAAATGAAATACAGCTAAAAGTCCTCGGCCCAATTAAAGAAGATGTAGAATGATTCGAAAAAAATGGGAATTAAAAGTTTACTTACCAGAAACAGATATAAGGCTACAAACAGACATTTAAATAAATAAACACGGAGTCCGAGAAAAGAGGAGTGCTATTTCCCACTATCTGCTCTGTTAACAAAACAATGAGATAAGCATATCGACAAATCGTACATACGACCTAGATTCTACGGACTGCGTAACGTCTACGTACAGATCTTTAGCAAGAGCGAACTGTGGAATCAAATCGATCAAAAGTTTGTCTACCAATGTATCGGGTGGTAGGCCTACGAGTAGATTTATTAATGGAAGAATTTACAAGCCGGAGAAAACAATGAACATATTAGATAAGGAAGTGTGTTGTGGACATGTTATAAACTAGCAAAAACACTTTTTCAAAATGGACGGTTTTTGTGGACAATTTCGTAGACCAGTTCACTATAACGACAGATTAATTATACTTCGATTCACCCATTGACATAGCCACTGGTAATGAAAGCTATGACCTGGACACTTAAGGGGTTAGGTACAGCTTACAGCAGTAAAATTTTGGAAATATTCAACATTCTTTTCTTCCATTACTGTATCTTGTACAGTAATGAAAATTAGTATGTATAAAACATTGTCCTTATGCTATATGAAGAAAATATTTTTACGATTTAAGAAAATTATTTAGATTTTTTCTTTTTTCTTTCTTTTTTTTTTTCTTTTTTTTTTTTTCTTTTTTTTTTCAAAATTGAGTTCACTGTGCAATGATGAAGCGTTTCTCACATAACTCAAAAACTATCAAACATTCTGTGATGAAGTTTCTTATATGTATTAGGCCTAATGCATGTCATATCTACAATATGATGCAAAATCACTACTCTATCTTTGATAGATTGTCTGATAAAAAATAAATTCATTTTACAAAATGGTGAAATACCAGTATTTTCTTCTTACTTACTTACTGGCTTTTAAGGAACCCTCACATGAACACGCCATTGGTCCTTATCCTGAGCAAGATTAATCCAGTCTCTACCATCATATCCCACCTCCCTCAAATCCATTAGTATTTTCTTCTAACACAAAAAAAAATTATTTATTAAGGAATGTAGTTGAAAGAGCGTGATATTGTAAACGTGATTTCAGCACTAAAATCAAAGAGAGAGAACATGAAAAAGTTAACAAGTTTATGAGTTATGAGGGAAACGCTTCATCACTGCACAGTGAACTGCACATTTTGAATTTTGAAAAAAAAAAATATATATATATATAATTTTTTTATTGTAAAAAATTTTTTTTTCCATATAGCAGAAGGACAGTGTTTTACACATACCAATTTTCATTATTGTACAAGATACAATAATGGAGGAAAAAGATGTTGAATATTTCCATAAATTTTACTGCTGTAAGCTGTACCTAACCCCATAAATTGGTTCTCATAGAGACTTACGCAATTCTTTTCTTATAGTTCCGTTATGTAGGCATAATTTGTTGATGTTTAGTCAACTGTCCGAACACAGGTCTGAACCTCAAAAGCGATACCAAGAAGGCACCACTTATGAGGCAACTAGACAAGGAGTTAATGGGGTATTGTGTTTGTCCACTATGCGTCATGTACTTCTTTTTAAAAAGAAAAAAAAAAACAGATTTTAATAAGAGGGCGATTCAAAAATAACCTAGGCCTAACAAGAGCTCTCACAGGTGACATATTTCCCCTCTTGATCGAATTTTCCGCTAGGGCCTTAGAGCAGACCACAGCTTTATCACTCAGCCATTAGATGGCGTTTATGTTGCGCCAGAACTCGCAAGATCAGTTGTAAGATGGCTGCCTGCATAGAAACATGGCCAAACGGGGAAATATGTAGTGTGATCTGTATTTGTGTCGTCATCTTGTTGCGGTGTACGGCGCGAAACGGCGCTACCAGTGGGAGGTACTGGACCATCCTCCCTACCGTCCGACCCCAAAACTCACTGATTTCCATATCTTCGGACCGTTGAAGAAGCATTTTGGTGGTAAGCGATTCAACACCGATTCAGCAAGCCGTCATGAAGTGGCTTCAGGGACTTCACTCAGATTTCTTCTATGCCGGCATCTGTGCCTTGGTCTGCCGTTGTAACAAGTGTTTGGACAAGCATGGTTATTACGTTGAAAAATAATGCGTATCTGTGTCCTACTACTGTATATCAGGATGTCTGCCTGTGAAATAGAGTTTGTCCATGAGAGCTCTTGTTACCTTACTTTTTTAACCCTTCATTTGATATAGTAATATGCGTTACAAGAGCGGTATGTTGAAGTTTTCATGTTCCAGGAAAAGTTTGAAAAAGCGAAACGTAGTTGAGCTTTTTTAATTTCCGAGAATTGAAAGAAAACATACCGCTCGTGTATCGTACATTATTTTGTGCGAAGATCGTTTATTACATAACTGAAAGAGGAATTTCTAATTAGTTGCAATGAGATCTCCATCTTGGTTTCTGTTCAATGACGGCAAATTTTGAAAACAAAAATATCTGTCTTCAACATTGTTGCTTTAAAATGTTTTCTGTGTTTACTATAATACTCTAGCAGGCCGTGATATACGTCTGTCTTCCCCCCCCCCCTCCCAGGCTATAAATCTTGTTGATTTTTTCACGGCTTCCTTAATGTTACTTGCATAACTTTAGTGGAGTTGTAGAGTTTACTTAATTTTTGCAAATATTTAAAAACAATAATTAACAGTGCAATTTAGGTGAAATTGCAATGGTAAGTTTCCAATTTATAATTATTACTATATTGAACGTCTCTAAAAATAATATGTTAAAAGCCTAAAGCAGTAAAATCAATATGTCACTTAAGCGGTAAGAAGAGGGAAATTGTTATGTGTGTTAGGTTGGAAATACTGAATGTGGAATTTAAGACTTACCGCGGATTGGTTTTGTGCGGAAACCAAGCAAATACGCACGATCTCGCACAAAAGTATTTTATAGGATACAACAGGTTAATAGGCTATATGCTGTAATTTTAATAGCACAACAGAAAAAAATGGTAGGAAAATTAAAATTTCACGATACAGTACTATAATATTGTACAACATATAAAATATGGACATTGCGATAGTTGTTTTCTTTACGGTCCGACAAGGTTCAATAAACTAGTGTGAGAAATGAAGCTTTGCCAATTTAAGGGTTAAGCAGGTTAAGCATCCCTATCCATGCGTTTCAGAATTCGTTAACCCAAGTGAACATAAAATATTGTAACTTAACATAAAGCATTACTATTATACACAGCAAAAAAAAAAAAAAAAATGCTTCCGCATCTTAACGCCCATGTTTCTGGCTTTAGAAAATCAATTGGCTGTGCGCCTGAAACATGGTAACAGCCGTCAGTTCAGCACGTAATAGCAATTTAAGGTTGAGGTGCTCTATAACCGACGTGAGTTGCGAACATCGCTGTCGTCAGACATCTTATTTATCGCATTTAAATTCTCGAATATAATATTTTACCATAGAGCACACTGTTATGGAACGTGCCTGCCGAAGGAGGTCATAGATTGTGAGACAGCCATCACGAAAATGTCACGAACTTCTTTGGTCTTTTTCTGTGCAGAAGGAACGTGCGTCTTACAATTAAACAACTTAATACGTGCGCTTCTAGAGATTTAGATTAACACAACCCCGTTCGCTGAATACGAATTTTAAGTAGCAATACATGTCCGTATAAACTTACTATTTACATAAGACTGCTGCTCTGTTCCAGGCGTCGATTCCAGTTGCGTGAATTCTTGTTGGCCACTTGCCTAGCTTCATGTATTTTATTTTAAGGGCTTCATAATAAATAGTTCTTGATTGACTATTAGGCCAATGAATGATCGACAAACTGGTTGTCTCACTGATTGATTGGCCCTTTGATTGCTGATAATAATAATAATAATAATAATAATAATAATAATAATAATAATACAGTGAAACCTGTTCAAGACGGAAGTGACATGGTCCTAATTTTTTTCCGTTATTAGATTAGATTAGATTTATTTATTTAACCTGGTAGAGATAAGGCCGTCAGGCCTTCTCTGCCCCTCTACCAGGGGATTACAACTATAACATGAACAATAAGATTACAATTAATATTAAATTTACAATTACAATTACAATAAAAATTAGAGTACGACAAGAATACCTGATTAATGAAAGCTAGACATTTTATCATAGAAGTTAAGAACAAAGAATATTTTTGTATTTACTAAATTACAAATTAAACCTACAATAACAGGTTTCCGTGTTATTCAGGTGTGAAGTTAAAATGGAATATTTTATCATTTGTATAAATGAAAAACAAAATGGCATGCCGCAAATTGTAGAAATTACAAAATATTCCGTTTAACACTACTGGCACTAAATCAGTTTCCTGTCGCTTATTTAATTGGAGAATGATCTTGATGAAAATCTTATTTCCCGTATAAATTGTACCATACCTCACTCATTAAACACTGTCACGTTTATTAATTAGCCTACACCAAATTTAATATCTAACACTATACTATAATACTGTACTGTATATCACAGCACATTATTTAATTGGACGGGAACCTAGAGGTCTTGAATTCTGGGTTGTCTAATTTCTTTGCCAGTTCAAGGGTTTTCTTTGCAGAATAGGTCCAGAAATTTGCATGATCTTTGAAAAGGGCAAGAACAATCCACTCCCACAACAGTTCATTTATTTCTATGTAACCAGTTGTTTTCTGTTTCCTTTTATGTAACCATTATTGATCCCAAGCCACTCAATCATGATACGGCCTTTATTTTTTAAAGTGTTAAGTTACACCTGAGTTTTCCATTCACAAATTTCAACATTATTTTCCATATTCTTCGTTTCTCATTTTCCTGGATAACTTTTACTTCATCAATTAATGATAGTGCAACATTATTACTCAACTTTTTTTTTATCACGAAATCACTAATACACTTGCGTTCTATCCAGCTACAACAGTAGCTTATACAGGAGTGAAGCATTGAACATCTTTGAAGGGAGTCGTCTGCCTAGTCAATAGGGTAACAACATTTATGATCACCAGGCCAACACACCCTCGCACCCTCAAAAATTTTACAAAGAAAACTTGTTTTTATCTTAGTGACCTACGTATTTCGTACATTCCTTGAAAGCACATACTGTTTGAAAATACAGTTTACATTAAAGTTGTGTTTCCTAAATATGATTTCCGTTTTGAACAGTAGCAGACAGTTTCCGTTTCCACGTTGGACAGTTTCCGTTTTATTCAGGAAACATTACACATAATACATATGAATTTCGCCGGGACCAATATATTGTTTCGAAATAGACAGGATTCCGGATTATTCAGGTTCCGATTTGAACAGGTTTCACGTAATAATAATAATGAGCATCCCAAATTAAGTGAAGCACGATCACTTAAAACAACATTTAAAGTAAATCTAATTTGTATCTTAACCCTAAGTTCGAACTAAAACCCATGTGTATGATATCTTCATACATGCACGAGTACAGTACCTTTGAGCACTACACTCATTTCTCTGTCAACTCACTCACTGCACTGGAACTGGGACACATTTCACGGATACTATCCTGATTTCACTTCTTACTTACTTAGTTACTGACTTTTAAGGAACCCGGAGGTTCATTGCCGCCCTCACATAAGCCCGCAATCAGTTCCTATTCTGAGCAAAATTAATCCATTCTCTATCATTATAGCCCACCTCCCCCAAATCCCATCTACGTCTCGGCCTCCCCAAAGGTCTTTTTCCCTCCGGCCTCCCAACTAACACTCTATATGCATTTCTGGATTCGCCCATACGTGCTACATACCCAGCCCATCTCAAACGTCTGGATTTAATGTTCCTAATTATGTCAGGTGAAGAATACAATGCGTGCAGTTCTGTGTTGTGTAACTTTCTCCATTCTCCTGTAACTTCATCCCTCTTAGCCCCAAATATTTTCCTAAGCACCTTATTCTCAAACACCCTTAATCTCTGTTCCTCTCCCAAAGTGAGAGTCCAAGTTATCCTGATTTCACTAACACTTCAAAAACATTTCGCTCTTCAAATACTTTGCACTACCCCTAAAAACTGTAAAATTTACTGACACAAACACACTTCACACTTCACTGACACAACACACTTCTTCACTCATACAACACTTCAAATAACAAAACATCAATTACACCCTTTAAGTATTGTGTGCAATATACTACCTTCTATTAGTAAAGTCCTTAAGCCTATTTTTAAATACATTTTTGATTATTGGTAAAGTCTTTAGTAAGTCTGCAGGTAGAGCATTCCAGTCCCTGATAGTACGATTGAGAGAAGAAAACTTGGTGATTATGATGATAATCGTAGTGGGGATAATGATAGTCGTGGAGGTTGTGGTAATGAAGAGGACTATGGTCGTGTAAATGATTTTGGTGATGATGACATGGTGATTGTCGTAGTAATGATATTTATGATAATGATTATTATTTTTATGGTAGTCTGCAATCTACTCAAAAATAATGCCTCTTAATAGAGGTTTCAGTTATGGGGCGCGCCTTAATTCTTTATATGGTGGAGATTACAAAATATTGAAGTTGTTTGATATTTATTTAAACAGTGGCCATTGTTGTGCCATTTCCTTATGTAATTACCTTCAGAATTCGTGTAGTCCTTGGAAGTGTCATTTCAAAGAAGAATTTGTCACGGCATCGATGGGTATTCACGTTATCGCAACCATTAAAGAGAGCTGTGAAGAGCTTCAAGGAAACAAACAGATATCATACCAGGTAAGACGCTTTTCAAGACGAAGGAAAGGCGTCAGATAGACAGCTATTCTCATGAAGCAGTTACGCTATCTGCGAATTGCGTAATTTGTCACGCTCTTGACCTTGCAGCTTCGTGACTGCATCTGACAGGTGTTACAATGTTCTGTCACTCGCGTCCTTATCTGCAATATTTATAATTTCATAGAATTAATGCTAATCGCGACATTCTTCGTCCGCCTCCGCTTATAATTCCGGCCTTGACCATGATAGCCTTCCATAAAAAAAATTGGAAATCAAATTGCCGTCGTGCATTCTTTAACGTCCCAGAAGATATCTTTATCAGCTGGTACTTTGAACTGGAGTGATGACTAGGAGAAATAAGTCTGGGCCGTAAATCACGCTGAAGAAACATACTTAATCATTCATTTCAGTGTGAAATAGGGTAAGAGGGAGTGAATAGGACCTTTGTCTCCCATATTAAACTTAAATTCGTTGCTTTCAAATATTAAATTCTGTTTTGAACCAAGTCGACGTACTGCATGGTCCTATTCGACCGACGTAGTGCGGGTGAATAGGTTCACATAGATGGGTGAAAGGAACCATCATCATCATCATCATCATCATCATCATCATACATGGCATGACAGCCCATTATGGGCCCTAGCCTTCCTCAGAATGTCCTTCCAGACTTCTCTATTTGCTGCTAAATTCTTCCAAATTCTTATTTTAATAATTCTAATATCCTGCAAGACATCATCTTCCCATTTTAATTTCGGTCTTCGGTTGTGTCATATAGATCTTTTTAACAGTTTTATTACTGTCCATACGTATCAAATGTCCAGCCCAGGCCAATCTATTAATTTTAATAGACTTCACTAAGTCAAGTTCCTTATATAATTCATACAATTCACAATTTCTCCTTCTTCTCCAAGTATCACCTTCTTTCACAGCCCCAAAAATAGTTCTTAGTATCTTTATTTCAAAAGTAGCCAGAGATTTCTCATCTGACTTTAAAAGAGTCCAAGTTGCTGATGCATATGTAATTACTGGTCTTATAAGAGTTTTATAAATCAGTATTTTGATTTTCTTTGTTATTAGATGTGATCTAAGATGTTTTCTGAGTCCAAAGAAACATCTATTTGCAGCTATTATGCGTTTTTTAATTTCTATATGGCTGTCATTCTTACAAGTGATTTCTGAGCCCAAATATTTAAATGTATGGGAATTTATATGAACCTAATACAATATGCGATGGATAATGGGTGAAAGGAACCTCTTCAAGGAATATGGAATTATGACAAAACACGCTCCATGGATGAATATATAATAGGATGCGAAACTGCGGTCAGCACCATCTGACGGAAGGAGGTTCAAATAAGATGATCAGCGGTCGACGTCGTGGGTGGTGATCATTAGAACTACGTGTTGGGTAGATTGCCCAGAGTTCTCTATTTATCCGTTCGTTCGAGACGAACAGACGATGCTCGAGAAGACAACATGGCAGCCAGAAACTTGCTAATGAGTGGACATAAAATGATACTAAGTGTGTGTATAAGCAGTGTATGTTAAACAGTGATGTTTATGGACGTTGTAAAAGTAGTGTTGTTGAATGTTTTGTAAAGTAATAGTAATATAATAAATTGAACTATCTAATTAATTTTTGCAGACTTTTCCATTGCGGTGTACACTAAATACCCAAAGAATACAATCCCAATTATCTAACCTTTTGCTTTATTTTCTGTATCTGATTATATTTTAATTGGGTAGTGTAAAATAGATCGTCTCTTTTATCTCCCTGTTGGCTCCGGTAGGAATTTTGAGTGGAAGATGGTGTGAGAAATAAAAATGTAAATGTTTTATTTTAAATTGAGTTAGTGGATAATATTGATGAGGGTGGGAGGGAAGGAATAATTTCTGCACAGTTCAACATTTTCGTCATCAGGTGAGCTGCTAAATGCATGGAGCAATTAGTTTTTGTTTTCACTACTTGGTGCGCTGTTAGATGTAATAAGTTCTTCACCGTCCAAGAGATGACAGCAAGATCAGTTTCTACATTAGCGCCTCTAGCATGTGTTACGGGAAACTCAGTAAGTTTCGCATCCTATTATGTATTCATCCATGCTTATACCTATCAGACATACTTAATATTTTTATAACTTGTTAATTAATTTTACAATAGTTAACATTATTACAAACACTAGGTATGACATGTACAAGAAACAAAACAACTGACGGGTAAAAATAATAGATTTTAAATTCTACAAAATTTGAGATATTACAAAACTCCTAAATAAATTAGATTTTGGACAGTGTCCATTGCTTGATCGATATTATAAATATACTACGTTTCGAGACTTGGATCTGCTCTCCTCTTTAGCTCTTTTCGTGATACTGACACTTCTTGGGTTTTTTTTTTTTTTTTTTTGTAATTTCCAAGAGGTTAGCGGAGGCAGAGGGATTTAAGCCTGAAACTCTTTATCACTAATCCAGTACGTTAACCACTAGACCACCAAATTGTTAGTAAGCTGAACTAATGTTTAACAATGTCAAAATAAAAATAATGAAAACTATTAGTATCATGAAAAACACCTGAATAGGAGAGTAGGCCCAACTCCCGAAACGTCGTGTATTTCTAATATAGTAAACAATGGACATGTCCGAAAAAGGCGAGTCATTAATCATATACCATTGTCATAGAGATTCGTTAGTAATTTTTGCTTAATTATTTTATTTTCTCAGAGCGGGCCGATTCACCCGAAATGATTTAGTGACTTATTTCAACAGTTGACAGCGCTGACTCATGAGGCAGACGTCCACTCTCCACCCACACAAGAATCTCTGTATCATTTTTACTTATTATCTCACACAGAACAAGATTCTAAACAGTATTCACACTCCTAAAATAATAAGAATATTGTGGAGTATTTTAAAAACAGCTCGATTTATCTCATCTAATTCCTTTCTCCTGCAAACAATGATTTTTTTCACAAAGAAACAAAGACTACTTTCGCGCGATTCCAGTTTTATCAGCTTCTAAGGGATTTTAAAGTAACCCATGAGATGGCAGCACCTTACAAACCAGTGTCGATTGTACATTAAATATTTTCTCAAATTGGCCCGATTCGACCGCTGAACCTATCACCCCTTCTTACCCTAGGCCTAATCATTCTAATGTCAATATATTTAGGATTTATTGATACAGTCATCCGAACGTTTAATTCCTGTGACATGGAAAAGAATGTACATTTTCTTCAAATTATTCGGTTCCTACAGGTAATAATACTCCAGACTCAGAGTCTTCAAGTAGACGTTCATCCGTGAGGGGTTATTCCGACACACTGTATTTTATTTATTTATTAAGTTCCCCATAAGTACGCATTGCATGACGGCTGTAAACACGCTGTTTGCTGTCAGTGCCGGATATTCATAGCCCCTTAAGTCATTTGCAAATAAATTACATCTTTTGTCATATAAGGTGTTGAAAATTATATCATTGTGCCGCCACACATTTCCAACACCTTTTAAGAAAATTTGCATTAACACGCATTAGTTGTTCTTCTGAAATAGCTGCAATTTCCCATCTATTTCAGTTCTTCCAATGTATGCGGGTTATTCCGACACACTGTATTTTATTTATTTATTTATTAAGTTCCACATAAGTACACATTGTATGCGGTATTACAAGAATATGCACTGTAAGATCTCTAAATTAATGTGTCGAATAAAAATGCCATGTAACAGTTCAGTTGTTCAGGAATTTCAGCCACGTGTTAATGTGAATAAAGTAAGTTACTTATACAGGGACATCACTTTATTTTTACCAACATTTTTAACATTAACCTGGCTATACTCGGAAACACTGTTGCTCCCTTCCATTACAGGAGTTTGATGTTACTAGTGCAATATGTAAACAAATCATGTTACTAGGTATAGGAGGAGAGAAAAGTAGTGTATCCATTTATGTTGTAGGGAAATACGATATTACGATTTTCAGTTTGATCATCACTTTTACGGAATTTATCAAAATACAGTAGAGTAGTAACATTTTTTTCTAAAAACTCAACTTTTCAGGCGGCTATTTTCGTTATGTAATGTCTACTTTATTTAGCATATTAATTATTGATGTTAACATACAATATAGAGAGTGCATTTAAATTGAGGGGGTCATAAGTAAAGGGCTGTAAGTGCACTTAAGTTACTTTTGAGAAAATGGGGATTAAATATTTAAGCTTTCGTAAAACCGGTGAAATTTTTATTTAAATTTTAATGTGTGATGCGATTAAAATATCCCTTTGCCACTAAAATTTTAGATACTTTAGCTTACACTGGATGCACTTAACTCATGTTATTACAAATGTCACTAGCATTCCTTTGCTTCTAGCCACCTCAATTCAAAATAAGCTAATATGAATTTTTAAACAAGTTGCTGAAAATAGTTGCCGTTCATTACAATGCAGGCTTCAATTCTTTACGCATATTATTAAAAAATATTTTGAATCATATTCTGTGAAATTGAATTTATCGTTTCTTCAATATAATTTTTTAGTACGATATTATTAATATAGGTTCTTTCTTCTATAGAAAACGCAACCATATTTCTGAAACACACTATACACTGCAGTGTTTACTTCACTACTTGAAGACTTCGAACGCAACAGCGGCCGTAAGTTTGTGTGTCTGACGGGAGCAAATACATTCAGAAATGCAGGTACAATAAAAATGCAAGTAAAAATAAAATGATGTCCCTGTACAACTAGCGGCTAAAGTGAAACTTTTAGATGCCGAATATGAACGGGATCAGTTCAATACTTTACAAGAAATTGTTGTACAGTCTTAGAAAAAAAGTTTTGTTGCATAGATACATTACAAGTCCCAGAAAGGAGGCAGTGCGCATGATCAGAGGACGAGCGACCTGGTTCACAAGAGAACGACTAATTGAGGTAATGAAATTAGTTTTGTTTCGTTGTATGTCTGATCATGCGCAATGCCTCCTTCCTGGAACTTATAAAGAACCTGTGCGACAAAACGTTTTTCTAAAACTGTACATAGATAAACAGATATAATCAAAGACTTCCTCGGTAACAGGGATGTTGTAAGCGTGGAGTTCTGTGAAAATATCGCAGTTGCCATTTGTATTAGCATAACAATATTTTCTCATTATATTTCTTATTGAGAAAATAAGGAGATGAAAAGGAAACTGAAAACTACATGAAGAAGATGAAAGTGGGATAGGGGAGTCGTAATATTTAAAATACTATTAAGAATTAGGCTTCGTATTCCAGCTACCTAAAGACTGAAGTTAAAGACACATTGAGTGTACAGGGTGTTTCAAAAATACGGGGCATAATTTCAGGTATGTATTTCCCACATGTAGACAATCAAAATAGTTCATTACAACATGTGTCCGGAAATGCTTCATTTCCGAGTTATGGCCTTCACAACATTGAAATTCACCGGGACGTTTTTCTTTCCGCAGGTCGTTGTCATTACAGAAGATGTTCAAAATGTCCACCTCCTGCTTGAATACAGACCTCACATCGATGTCTCATTGACCTGCGGACAAGATCCCAAACTCCAGGAGTATTGCGTATGTCCTCAGAACATGCCACAATTCGATTCCGAAGGGATTCCAAATCAGGCACCGGAGACGAATAAACCAATGATTTTAAATGGCCCCACAAGTGGAAATCGAGAGGGTTCAGATCAGGTGAGCGTGGAGGCCAAGCAATTGGGCCATTTCTACCTATCCATCGATCAGGAAACCTTCGATCCAAGTACCGGTTAGCCGTACGGCTGAAGTGTGCAGGAGTCCCATCATGCAAGAAGTGAATGTGTTGACGATTGATTTGGAATCCCTTCGGAATCGAATTGTGGCATGTTCTGAGGACATACGCAATACTCCTGGAGTTTGGGATCGTGTTCGCAGGTCAATGAGACATCGATGTGAGGTCTGTATTCAAGCAGGAGGTGGACATTTTGAACATCTTCTGTAATGACAACGACCTGCGGAAAGAAAAACGTTCCGGTGAATTTCAATGTTGTGAAGGCCATAACTCGGAAAATAAGCATTTCCGGACATATGTTGTAATGAACTATTTTGATTGTCTACATGTGGGAAATACATACCTGAAATTATGCCCCGTATTTTTAAACACCCTGTATAGTACGCCGAACACAGGTAATGCAACGGATAAGGATATAAACAAACAGGTCTTCGCATCGTGTTTGTGGAGTACAGTCAACTCCCGACATTCTGAAGCTATACTAGTAAACACATGCTTGAGCAGTGATGTTCATTTTCGTCGTGATCTTTGCAGTGAATAATAACGTGCATTCGTAAGTTACGGAACTTGAACATTTGCGGATGTCACTTGCGAAGATTTCATATTGCAAGAAATTCTTTCAATAACACATGACTTTATTGGTGCATGATGTAGTACAAGATAATCCTATTGTCTGACATTTTTTCGTGTTTCGTTAGAATACTGCAGCCGTGGCGAAAATGCCATCGTGCGCCGAGCCACTGTGTAAGCTGCAACGTGCATAGCACCTATGGAGGAAGGCGACCACTCGAAGGGGAAGTGAAGCATCTGTCTGACTTATTAACGGATTTTCATTTTCCTTAAGTCAAGCACTTTAAATACAGTTTTATACAGTACAAGGCTACAAACTAATGTTTAATACGTGTAACGAAGAAAGAAATGAACAATAAAACATAGGACACATTATCACAATCTAAAATTAACTGTCTTCAGAATGTGTCTGCGACAGAGTTTCAAGATCAGCAATTATGTCACTTACTGCCAATCGTAGTTGATCACGAAGGTATTTGTCTGTCAGTCGTGATCTAAATTTGGCTTTTACTATTTTCATTGTTGAAAATAATTTTTCACAAACGTAGGTTGTAGCGAACATGGCTTCAACAGAGGAAGCGAAAGAACGAAGCTTCAAATATTTATTTTTTGCCAAAGATTTGAAAAGTTCAACATTTGTAAAGTCCTTACAGCTAGCTTTCATTTAACATCACAATGTAAATCTGTGAGTTTAAATTGAAGATCTAACCGCATTATTCGTACATCTGCTGAAAAAAGGATCGACGTACAGAGATAATAATAATAATAATAATAATAATAATAATAATAATAATAATAACAACAATTAACCTTTTAATGTTTCATCAGTAACATGTAGTAACATATAATGCCGTTTTATGTTATACAACTGTTTTCCTAGTAATACTTGTGAACAAATCATACATTTAATATTCTCATCATATTGTCAGCAAAGAAATGCATCTTCCCATCCTACTTGAAACTTTCGTTTTTGTAGAGGTACATGGTTTCGAGAGAGACATTGCGACGATACGCCACTCGCAGGTCAGAGACAAATACAAATGGAAGGGAGTTTGTCTCCAGTGAGTGAGAGGGTGGGGGTTGTAGGTAGGAAGCAAGGGAAATGGACTGCGAGCCACAATGTGCTCGTGAGTCGCATTTTCGCCACGGCTGGAATACTGCATATGTTGCTCATCACTGAAAACCCAGTAATTTACTATGTATTTTTCTAGAAATCCCCTGAAATGTAGATTATTCAATTTATTAATTGGGATGTTGGCACTGAACATCATGATAGGCTACACAAATCCATGCTAAACGTCAAGTTAACATCCTAATAGTTTTCAGATTTTAATGGTACTGGTTCTTTTGGATTATGTTCAACAAAATTTCGTGCCTTTTGATATAATTGCAGTGCACTGTTTTTTGTCACTTTTTGGGTTTATTTTACACAATTTATATATAATATCTATATTAACAGTAAAAATATTAGTTAAAATATCCTCAACTATGCCCTGCAATATTACACGCTTCAGCGTCTTACCTAAGGCATTTTACCTCTGCAATGAACCCTCAATCAGCCACAAAGATGTAGTTATTTAAATAATAAAACTAGTAAAAGCAGTAAGCCATTAGGAAAGTCCAGGATAACAGAGAGGGTTTGGAATTGAACGGCTTAAATCAGCTGCTTGTCTATGCGGATGACGTGAATATGTTAGGAGGAAATCCACAAACGATTAGGGAAAACACGGGAATTTTACTGGAAGCAAGTAAAGAGATAGGTTTGGAAATAAATCCCGAAAAGACAAAGTATATGATTATGTCTCATGACGATAATATTGTACGAAATGGAAATATAAAAATTGGAAATTTATCTTTTGAAGAGGTGGAGAAGGTCAAATATCTGGGAGCAACAGTAAGAAATATAAATGATACTCGGGAGGAAATTAAACACAGAATAAATATGGGAAATGCCTGTTATTATTCGGTTGAGAAGCTTTTATCATCCAGTCTGCTGTCGAAAAATCTGAAAGTTAAAATTTATAAAACAGTTATATTACCGGTTCTTCTGTATGGTTGTGAAACTTGGACACTCACTTTGAGAGAGGAACAGAGACTACGGGTGTTTGAGAATAAGATTCTTAGGAAAATATTTGGGGCTAAGAGGGATGAAGATACAGGAGACTGGAGAAAGTTACACAACACAGAACTGCACGCATTGTATTCTTCACCTGGCATAATTAGGAACATTAAATCCAGACGTTTGAGATGGGCAGGGCATGTAGCACGTATGGGCGAATCCAGAAATGCATATAGAGTGTTAGTTGGGAGGCCGGAGGGAAAAAGACCTTTAGGGAGGCCGAGACGTAGATGGGAAGATAATATTAAAATGGATTTGAGGGAGGTGGGATATGATGATAGAGAATGGATTAATTTTGCTCAGGATAGGGACAATGGTGGGCTTATGTGAGGGCGGCAATGAACCTCCGGGTTCCTTAAAAGCCAGTAAGTAAGTAAGTAAGTAAGTAAGTAAGTAAGTAAGTAAGTAAGTAAGTAAGAGCAGTGATCGATAAGACTACTCACTATGACTGCGTCCCGGCTTTGACTTGCTATAGCGAAAGGCAGAGCGTGCATAACTACTTTGTATACGAACATACCTATAGCCTACCTGCTCTGCGACGTCACATATACTTCGAATCAAGCAACTTCATTCCAGTTTATATGTAGCTGAATTACGAAGCCTATTAAGAATATTCGTTTAAAATCTCATAAATAATGTACATCACATGACCTCCCGGTCGCCAGCTATGACTCCAATATATTTTTTCCTGTGGGGGTTTATAAAGGAGCATATATACGGAGTCCATCCTATGACTATCTAAAACCATGTGCCATGACTTCATGTAGCACAGCCGATGTCAACATTTTCAGACATATTGGTGATAATTCTGAAGGGTGCTCGATTTCTGCATCGAAATGAAATGGGGGCGTTTTGAACACATTCTGTAAATATTGAGCATCCATCCGTTAAGCGTCTGATAGTTGCTCCATTTGACGATTGTTAGTAACTAGAAAATTAAAGTCCATTGAATACAAGTTGTTTAGTATTTGAGGACTGGGAATGCCAAATGTAGAAAGTGCCAAAATCGGTGAAATGTAATTCTGTACTACAAAATACCCGTTAATTGCTAAGAACGCTTAACTGAGTGTTTGGTCACAAATTTTGGACTTACAGGACAGCGCAAGAAAGTAACAAGGTAATAGGCCTGTAGTACCCGAAGATGTTGAGAAAATGATTGCAGAAATTCGTTCCAGCATACTTTTGTTACTTGCCACATTAGACTTTTCCAGTTCTTATTTTTTGCTCATTTTTAACGAAGAATGACGGTATAAAAATTTGGGCGCGAATTTGTACTCACCCGGTATATGTATTTTATTTCTTCGTACGTTTCAATATGTACAACGATAAGAAGTTTGGAAGACACAGAATCACCTGCAAGAGACACTTGCGACGCAATATAATGTAGACAGGTGTGCAAGTTAAAGTGGGTCGCCATGCAAATTTATGACACACTTCTTCATAAGAATACAGGAGACTTGCAAGTACAGCCGACTTTCCATTGTTTCATCATTCTTATATTACTCTGATGATAGCCTAATATAAAAAACATAAAGTAATATGAAATATTAGATTTTCACTTTGTTTGGATTATGAGCAAGACAATTTTGGCAAAAACGAATGCAACGTTGCAACGCAGCTAGCTAGAGCTTTGTGAGTTGTGTCACACTTTTGGCATTCAAATTCCTGGAGACGGACTCAGAGCTCAATGTGTTTCAGTTTTTTGGGGTTCGCACATTTCCTTACGTCACAGTGAGGTTCTGTTCCCAATATTATTTATTATTATTATTATTATTATTATTATTATTATTATTATTATTATTATTATTAAAGATGAGGGGTTTGTGCGCAGCACGAAAAACACGTTGACTCGACAGGGAGCATAGGTGGACAGACAGGTGAACGACTACGACCAGTGCAACCAAAAGAAATGCAACTACACGCTATCCATTTGCCTACTTGCCGTCTTATCATAACAACACGAAACGAACACAGGCCTTCATAGTCCAATGCACTGCAGTGGTGAACGGACGTTGTGAGCAGTAGTTACCTACAATGACGGAAACCAAGCAAACAAAGAATGTGAAATTAAATACTTCGTTGCGGAGATACAGCAGTGATATGTTGCGCATCGAAGCAAACAGAATTGTATGTACAGTATGTGAGTATGAAATTACAATATTATGTAGGAAGTATTACGTAGAAAGTCATTGTAACAGCAGAAAACATAAAGACAATATTGCACGCGCCTTAAAGATGCTGATTCCCTCAACATCAAAATTAGTATCAAATGCAAAATCAGAATTTGCTAAGGATTTATGTACGATGATGATTAAAGCAAATATTCCGTTCGAGGATTTTTGGAAAAATATACCAAGCAGCGCGTTCCAATCAGAAAACTTTCCGTAAAGACTATGTATCTGATTGCATAGCAATAATAAAAGAGGTGTCAGAAAAAATCAAGAAAGGACCTCCAGGACCTTGCACACAGAGAATAAAAAATAAATAACAGAAAAATAAGAGCTATTTAACAATTTGTAACATGCTGAATAGTGCAAAATCATCAGACGATAGGATAGTATACTTGACATATGCACCGTCAACGTCCTGTGGCGTTGAAAGAAGCTTTTCGCAGTTCAAAAACTGTTTGAGTGATCGACGACAGCGTTTGACATTCGATAATTTAAGAAAATTAGTAAGTAGTGCAGTGCAATTAGGTTGTGATGGCTCTGAAGCTATGATGAATCATAAAGGCAAGTTTCTTCTTCTAACTATACTAATGTTTCTACATATTCCTCATATTTGTATATTGTTATCTGCTAGACCTTAACGGAGTGTTGCATTTCTCATTTTTAGACTGTACACTTCGCGTGGTTTGTTTACATCGGAAGTCAACACAGGCACTGGGCATACAGCTGTATAATGTCTATTCATACGCAACCTGACGACAAACCGCACAAATCCCTCATCTTTAATTATTATTATTATTATTATTATTATTATTATTATTATTATTATTATTATTATTATTAGAGGATTTACTGTTATTTCTACTGTTCCTTAGATACATTTAAATCTTACACCAAATTGTAGCCTATTTATTTATCCCAATCCCATTGCTGTAACATTTAAAAATGAGCTCGGAAGATGCTTGCGACTTAATCCTGAAATAAGATATAAGAAAGAAGAAAAATGAGAAGCTGAGCTAAATATGCGCAATGACGATGATGATGATGATGATGATGATGATGATGATGATGATGATGATGATGATGATAACAATAACATATGTAGAGTTCGCGGGAAAAACTATGAATGTCACAGTTTTGTTAAGGTTGATGTCATTATCTAATTCAATGGATCACTACGAAATTTAATGTTATTCTTATGAAAAATGGTAAACAGGAGAATTATCACCACGAATACAATAATCCTTTCCTTTATTTTCTATAGAAACAGCACTACATCTTGCAGTTATAGACTCAATTAGATCATTATCTAATCCTTAACAGAAATGTGACATTCATCGTTTTTCCCCGCGAACTCTTCATATGGAATTATTAAAAATTAAAATGTCCCATATGTTTCATTTACAAGGGCTAAAACACAGATTCATAGCATAATGTCTTGTATTTAGCTCAAAGGAAAGCTGCTATCGATTGCAGAGGAATCATACATATTCCGAATGATGTCTAGTCCTGCACTGACATACAGTCCGTCGAATTTAATGACTTGGCTGTGAACTAGGTTAACATGATTGTATTCAAATACTACGCCGTAATTTGTGATACAGGAGCAAGGGCAAACAAGATGAGCCAGAAGAGCTCTTTCGTGTGACCAAACTCCACGTATTGAATCAGGAGTGTAAATAATAATCATAGCGGAAATAGAACGATTTTCCGGGGGTAGCACAATAGGTTGGCAAACTAATTCACAAATACGTATTCTTATCAAGAGAATACGAATGCACCCACGCGCATGAAAAATACAAATACGTACATATACTGTACAGTACAAACACAAAGAATAAATAAACATTCATTAAGCTCTCTGAAACCTATATCTTGCTTAGCTAAATACAGCAAAATGTCAATTACATCAAATATTGTCTATTTTTGTTAAAGAGATCCTAAGGTGAAGTGGGTGAATAAAGAATGATGCTCAAACTGATCAGGAAGTGCAAAAAGAAATTTGCTGAGTCACTGATTAAGATGAAACTGCCCGCTGAAGGGTGCACTGGAAGGAATTCTGAACGGAAGGAAAGTTTTTTTTTTTTTAACAGTGCAATCAATAATTTATTGTTTAAAATAAGAGGGAACTTATAATTAATAATAATAATAATAATAATAATAATAATAATAATAATAATTTATTTATTTAATCTGGCAGAGCTAAGGCCAGTAGGCCTTCTCTTCCGCCCAGCCAGACTCTAATTCTAATTAAATACATTTGCTTACATAGTTATTACATTAATATCTAGATCATAAAACAACATGAAAGTAAATAATGAAAACTGGATAACTAATGTTAGTGTGACAATAATAAACATTGGTAAGAAATAGTTATAATAATAATAATAATAATAATAATAATAATAATAATAATAGTAATAATAATAATAATAATAATAATAATAATAATAATGAGATAATTTAGATATTTATCTGTGATATATATAACCATTATACATTGAGAAACCTGAAACAGCTATTATTGTTAACAAGAATTGTTAGAAAAATATCTCGTTAGGCTATTCTTAAATTGGTTTGATGTCTGACAGTCCCTGACATTACTCCAAAGTCGAGGAACAGCCACAGTGAAAGAAGATGAATATGAGGATGTTCGGTGGGAGAGAATGGATAATATTGAGGAGTGTTGTGATCGCGTGTCTAGGTTATGATGGGTGGATAAATTTTGAAAACGAGACGCAAGATAGACAGGAGTGGAGAAATGCAATATGTGAAAGAGAAGGGAAAGACAGTGGATTTTCCTACGATCTTCTAGACGGAGCCAGGATAACATTTCGTGGGATGGTGTTACGTGATCAGCCCGGCGAATATTGCAGACGAAACGGACGCACATATTATGAACACGTTGTAGTCTCTGCGCCGAAGTAACGCTTAGGTCAGTAAACAGTAATCGAAGTGGGGCATCACGAGCGTTTGCACTAACATTTTTTTCATGGAAAAGGGTAGAAAATTCTTCAATCGTCTAAATGGGTGGATTAATGAGAATACTTTTTTGCAGGTTTCTGCAACTTGAATGTTCCAATTTAAACTTTTATCCATATAAATACCTAGATTCTTTACTGATTCACTGAACGGAATTTCGGTGCCTATTATGTGAGACTAGGAGGAAGGCAGAAAATAGGAAAGATTGGAGAATGCTGAGTTTGCATTGAGAGACCTGCCTTTTTCAGAAAACTATTATTTAAATGAATGATCCTAAGATCCTTGTGTGACCTAGAGAGCTGTGGCATCACTGATTTTGTAGAATGCTTCATATTTGTCCACTTCGCCATATGTTATGGCTTGTATGGTCACCAGTTGTAGTAATCCGCATATGAACCAATACTTACATTTCGTTCTATATTTTAAAAAATGAACAAATACCTGTCGAACTCATTGTCACATGAAGTGACCTGAATAAATTCTCTCTAGAAAATGTTCCAGGCTTGTCCCAATTCTTCCTACCTATATCATAAAAAGATAAATCGCATAATGAATGTCTACATTTAGAAACATAACGTTTACGTGTATATTAATTTACAAATAAACCTATATATTAACTCTTCATAATTATGCTTTCTTCACACCTAATGCTAGAGAGAGTCAGTAGTTTACAACATTTGACCTGGAGATCATTGTCCCCCCCCCCCCCGTGCTCTCAATATCTCCGCGTATGATGATGACGATGGTAATAATAATAGTGGATTTTTTTTTTGCGTATCTTCAATCATCATACATGATGTGAACGTCACAGGCTAAAATAAAAAATAAAAACTGTTACAGCAAGCTTTGTTTTCGCTGCTGTGAATAAAATTTAGCTTCACTTTAGTTTAAAAACCATACCTTATTGTGTGTTGTAATATATTATACAACCATTGTCATCAGTAAATTTGTATTATTTGAAAATATATATATATATATATATATTTTTTAATTTAGGAAAACAGAAACAAAAGAGTAATTTTGACTTCTTTTAAAAACTAGCCGTTCTTTTGTCTTTATTGTCTGTCCATACAAAGCCTCCTGGCTTTAATTTATTAACTTTCCAGGTCTTTTTTGTGTTGTAATTTTTGGGAAATTTTCATATAAGTGTAAGTAAACTTGATTGGTCATTTTCAGCCATTTTTAGGTCATCAACATCCGCCCCCTCTTTGTAACCAATATTCTCAAAATTCTCTATTGCAATATTTCAGTTTAATTTTCAAAGTATTTGATTCAACATTCATAAATGTATCCTAAATCTTTTTTTCTCAAGAATATTATTTCTCTGTAGTTTATTATTTACAGTTTAATATCTGACATTGTCTTTTGGTGTATAGTAGTCGGTATTATAAGAAACTTAATGCTATTTCCTTCCTTTTGGAAGTGAAGTTTTTTAAAAGAAATTGAACACAATTCCAATATAATTCTATAAAATCGAAATCCTCGATAATGCTACTCGCAATATTGATATTATTAATCTTGTTATTACTATCTTACACTTAAGTTCTTTGATATTGTCTTACAAATGTGTTAATGTAACATGTAACAAAGACAACAGCAGTTTCAAGGACTTTCCTTTGTTTGGTCTCATGAAATAATTTATGCAAAAGTATTTTGGTACGTCCTGATCGTCTTTGGCTTTTGGTCGATATTCTTAAGCTATTTTCGGTAGTTCAATGTCTAACATTCGTGACAAGTGGTCTCTTCTACTTCTCCTACATTTCTAAATGGTACTAGTTAATTCCATCAATATTTAATTTACACCATGTCTTATTTGTTTTGTTTTCCAGGAGCTTGTAGGTTGTTACTGCTGTTAGCAACCACGTTACTGCGAAAACAGTTCTTTTTAATTGGTCTATTTTTAATAGTAATGTTACGTAGTGCGAGGCAAAAGTGGAACCTTCTCATTTCTTTCGTTTGTTGCACGCTTTTAACACCAAATGCGAAATGACTGTTCCCGAGCTTCTTTTACAGCATAATTCCCGAATAGGAACCTTTTTTTTACTGCTAGACTAAGAAATAAATCTACACTTTCACTTCTAACGGATAATGTGATGGTTTACACACAGTTTTCATCAAGTATAATTCGTATCTCAAAAATGGTTGAAGAGAGAATTTTGTAATTGAACCCGGGATATTTTAGTTCTAGTCCGTAACAAGTTGCTCTACAAACTGAGCTACCCGACCACCCGTCTGTTACGGACAGCATTTAAGGGGATAGGTATGCAAATTCCGGACAAAAACACGTTTCTTATCTTTGGCCTTGTCGTGGGTTCGCGAAACATATAAAGTAAATTCCGGAATGAATATACCCGGTGAAGTTACGAGGGAAAAAGATTGGGAGTGAAGAAATGAAGAGCGCAGTGACGCTCACTCATCAGTTGTTTATATTCCCATGCTAGCAAAAAGACCATAACTTCATTTTTTTTTTTCAAATTTGAGATATGTATTCCTACGGAAACAGAATAGTATTTCTGACGTGTTAAAAACTCGTAATAAAAATAACGAACAAGTGAAGCGAAAGAAGATATTTCACAGTGACAGTCGAAAATAATTCATTCTGCAGTAAATGAAGTTCCAAGTGCCTAAGCAACATGCAACTTAATAATAATAATAATAATAATAATAATAATAATAATAATAATAATAATAATAATAATAATAATAATAATAATAATAATAATGTCAGAAATATAGGTAAATATTAGTAAAGCAAATTTAACTACACCAGATTTCCAATGAATTCTGTAAGTCTGGGAAAGTGGGAAGGACCTTGTTAATCTAGCTTCAGTGCCCCATCCCCCATAATTTTGATAGCTTCTTTTCCCTATTTCGCAATTTACGTGCACCTGCGTCTTTCCCTATTCTGCAATTTACGTATACCCGTCAGCAGTTTGCTCCGCAATTTACATATGGAATTAACGTCCTATCTAATCTTATTCCGGACTATACAAACGTCGGGTACATCTTAACACCTTAAAAAATATGTATTTTTATAATTATTAAAATATGCACCAGCTACAGTATTTAAGTTTATTTTGGTGAAAAAATTATTTCAATATCTGTATTTGTTTTAAAGTCATGAATTTTAATGAAAGACGCTGCATGTGGGACTACTCGTACATAGCATGTTATATCTTTACCGTTCTTTCCTGCTAACAACATTTTCAAAATCCATATCAGTGTTAATTTTGAAACTACTGAATAGAATTTCATGTAATTTTGGTGTTATCTACAAAAATGACCAGATACATTGTCTACAAAAAGTAATTTTGAACTAAATTACCTGAAAAACTTGTTACATCAATTTAAACATAAATTTTAAAATATTATTCATTTATTTATTTATTTACTTATCTATCTATCTATCTAGCCGGGTAGCTCAGTTGGTAGAGCAGCTGGCTACGGACTGAAAGGTCCGGGGTTCGATCCCAGGTGGTGACAGGATTTTTTCTCGTTGCCAAACTTTCAGAACGGCCCCGAGGTTCACTCAGCCTTCTATAAAATTGAGTACCGGGTCTTTCCCGGGGGTAAAAGGCGGTCAGAGCGTGGTGCCGACCACACCACCTCATTCTAGTGCCGAGGTCATGGAAAGCATGGGGCTCTACCTCCATGCCCCCAAGTGCCTTCATGGCATGTTACGGGGATACCTTTACCTTTACCTTTATCTATCTATCTATCTATCTATCTATCTATCTATCTATCTATCTATCTATCTATCTATCTATCTATCTATCTATCTATCTATCTATCTATCTATCTATCTATCTATCTATCTATCTATCTATCTATCTATCTATCTATCTATCTATCTATCTATCTATCTATCTATCTATCTATCTATCTATCTATCTATCTATCTATCTATCTATCTATCTATCTATCTATCTATCTATCTATCTATCTATCTATCTATCTATCTATCTATCTATCTATCTATCTATCTATCTATCTATCTATCTATCTATCTATCTATCTATCTATCTATCTATCTATCTATCTATCTATCTATCTATCTATCTATCTATCTATCTATCTATCTATCTACCTATCTACCTATCTACCTACCTACCTACCTACCTACCTACCTACCTACCTACCTACCTACCTACCTACCTACCTATCTATCTATCTATCTATCTATCTATCTATCTATCTATCTATCTATCTATCTATCTATCTCTGTCTGTCTGTCTCTGTCTGTCTGTCTGTCTATCTACCTATCTATCTATAAGTCTGTGATCATTGTTGTAGAGCTAGGAGTATATTTTAGATTTAATAACAGAACACAGAAATGTTGAGTTAAGAAAATAACTCTGGATTCTGACAAAGCGAGTAGACGCCTTTTTGAATAATTAAATTATGTATTTAAGTTCATGTTAGAAAATTGAAAATTATTTTAATATAATGAAGAAAGACTGGGTGTTTTCAGCAAATTAATTTGCAACTCTGTATCAGCTTTGTACAATGATAAAACATATTTCATGTGGTCAATTTTTCAGTTCTCAAAGCTGTATCTACCCGTCTTAAAATCTCTTTCAAAGCCGTTGTTATTGCCCGAGTGCGACATTTCCCTCTCGTGAGTGCGACTGAATTATTGATACAGATCGACGTGTGCACATCTGTCCTCCCCAGAGAATTCACCCGTTGTTCTGTTCTGGTACAACAGCTTTGACATTGTTCCCCACCTGTGCAAGAGGAATTTTCCGATGACTGTATGACGTTGGATCTGCAAGGCGGGATGTTTGCCTTATCGATAACTTGGAGGTCGTTCTGATAAAGACACCTTCGCACTGCACAAGCTGGTGATTCATCTCATGCCACGTCTCATGGCTCGCCCAGACGCATCTTGCACCCTCTTGAGTCAATACACAATGTACTATGTACTATGTATACACAAAAAAGCAATGGAACTTCCTCCCTGATAAGTGTTCAAATATCTGAATTTCTTCCGCGAGCTTGATTTATGTAATTGGGCCTATTTATAGAACAGGCCTGTAGTACGTATATTGTAAATATTAAAGGTAAAGGTATCTCAAAGCACTCCATAGAAGAGTATGTTGCCTTGAAGGCAAAGCGCTCTTGACTTCGGCACTATACTCTGTTTTTGATGCAGAAGGAAGCTTGCCGCTGAAATTTCAACGGTCTCACAACCTTCGCTTCGAGACGTGGCTACTGTATAGAACTAAGTTAAAAAGAAATTCAACTAAATAAATATAACCTACTTATGACTTTTAAGGAACCCGGAGGTTCATTGCCGCCCTTACATAAGCCCGCCATCGGCCCCTATTCTCGCAAGATTAATCCAGTCTCTACAATCATATTCCACCTCCCTCAAATTCATTTTAATGTTATCTTCCCATCTACGTCTCGCGCTCTCCAAAAGTATTTTTCCCTCGGGCCTCCGAACTAACATTCTATATGTATTTCTGGATTTGTCCATACGTGCTACAGGCTCTGCCCATCTCAAATTTCTGGATTTAATGTTCCGAAATATGTCAGCTGAAGAATACAATGCGTGCAGTTCTGTGTTTTGTAACTTTCTCCATTCTCATGTAACTTCATCCCTCTTAGCCCCAAATTTTCTAAGCACCTTATTCTCAATCACCATTAACCTCTGTTTCTTTCTCAAAGTGGGAGTCCAAGTTTCACAACCATACAGAACAACCGGTAATATAACTGTTTTATAAATTCTAACTTTCAGATTTTTTGACAGCAGACTGGATGCGAAAAGCCTCTCAACCGAATAATAAGAGGCATTTCCCATATTTATTCTATGTTTAATTTCCTCCCAATAAGCTTATTTTGCATAATAATATAATTTCCAATGTGCTCAGTCAATTTAAGAGATCATTATGACAATATGATTTACACAACGCAGAGCTGCACGCATTGTATACTTCACCTGACATAATTAGGAACATAAAATCCAGACGTTTAAGATGGGCAGGACATGTAGCACGTATGGGCGAATCCAGAAATGCATATGGAGTGTTAGTTGGGAGGCCTGAGGGGAAAAGACCTTTAGGGAGGCCGAGACGTAGGTGGGAAGATAATATTAAAATGGGTTTGAGGGAGGTGGGATATGATGGTAGAGACTGGATTAATCTTGCTCAGGATAGGGACGAATGGCGGGCTTATGTGAGGGCGGCAATGAACCTCCGGGTTTCTTAAAAGCCAGTAAGTAAGTAAGTAAGTTTTATTCTTTAACTATGCAGAAATTTGATGCGAATAAGAGGCCTATAACATTTTAAAATTCCTTTTCAGAAGTAAAAGTTACATTTATTTCTGGACATCTAAAGAAAAAAAAACTAAAATTCTTTCAATAATTTATCATCGTTATCTCCTACCTTCTTCATTCACCATTGCTTTATAATTGTGATTACGATTATCACCATATCACCATCATCAGTGTCTTTTATAAGAAAATTAGTCGTGTGTGTGTGTGTGTGTGTGCCAAGTATGAAAACATACGGAACTTCGCTTCATCTTGTGAACTGCGCTTGTTGTGAATCCCCGGATGTTATGCCAATCAGGAAGCGAGAAATCATCAGCAAGCCGCTGCAGACTCTGCAGTCTGTAGGCAGAGTAAACAAGCGTAATATCAACAGCACTCGGCTTTTATGCACAGCAGACAGATGCTAGGGATCACTTTTAGAGTTGAGCTTAAACGATATTTTCAAGTATCTGTGACAACTGTGACTGTGACAATTAAATATCTGTGACTTTTATCTGTGATTTTGTCACACCGATATTTTATATCGAAAAGTAAGCACAATACGCATGAATTACACCGATATTTTGTCACACCGATAAAAATTAATAGGAAATATTGAAGAGCAGTGCAATGTGAATACGATTTCTCTATACACGCCACACATCAGTGGTTTAATTATTTTAATTAATACTACCCTGCACTGTTCGTGTTAGAGATATACATTAAAACTGGATCATATATAAATGAGAGAAGTACAGGTAAAGTTATTAAAATAATGTTGTAGGCTCATGTAACTATTCAGTTTGTAATTAATAGTATAACTAAAAAAATATTGTTACTGCGTAAAAATTGAGTGGAAAATACTTATACATTAATATAAATTCACAGTAATATGAAAATGTGAAGATCTCGGGGAATACATAAAATATTTATAAAGCATATATACAGACTAAATATGAAAACAAAATGTCAGATTCATGATTATATTATTATAATGCCGCTAATAACTTTGCAACACATCATCACTTTGAAAAAAATAATATTGAACAAAATATCACGAAAAAATAATCAAATACCACCGCCCGATTGCTGTTATTGTATCATGCGCATGCGCAAACTCACGACGTAGAGGAGAAATTATCAGTCACAGACGTTGCAACGGTGACAGAGTACTGAATACGGAGCAGATTTCGATAGCGATATTTTGTCACAGATATTTCGCGTCATCAGTCACAGGTGTATCTGTGACAAAAAAATACCTGTGACAAAATATCGGTTTGTGAAATATCGGCCATCTCTAATCACTTTACAATCAACCTCTGACGTTGCAACCATAGCTTTCATAGCTGACAATTCCTAACCATTGTTAATATCATCTCGTACGATAATGATCGTTTTGTACGTAATTACAATAGTTTTGACCCTCTTACGATGAGCGATAATGCCCTTAGGATAATCCCTTCTTATACGACAGTGGTGTCAAAGCAAGCGCATTTTCTGACCTTGACGTCGTGCGCGGGCAGCAAGCGCTGAGTATGGAAAGAGGAAGGGTTGCGTATATGAATAAGCAACCTGTTGGATTAAGAAAACAGTGGTGCACAAATATCAAACGGAACATGACATTTTATGTCGTTATTTTTAAATGACTTCTTTCTGTTTAATATTATCTATATTGTCTGTAACACAAAAGTACTAACACTGACTTCTTAATATTGTACTTGTGTTTTAAATCTCAATAACATAATAGAGAGTTAAGAAGGAATATTCATTTAAATTCCATAGTAGTATAATAATATACTGTATTAAGTGGATGAAACACATCATTCATAAAGAAAGTGATATTCCAAAGAAAGAGATTGAGTATGACATGATGAGTTGGAATTTATATTGATGGTATCTTTAGCCTTACAAAAGTAATCAATAAACTAATCAAAACAATATTACAGTACAGAGCAAAGTTACCTAGGTACTGTATCTGTTTTAAATGTAACTAATATTACATAACAAAACTATTATCGTGTTATGCTTTTAAGGTGATATTTGTAAGCAAC
>NC_091133.1:113698205-113755705 GCF_040183065.1 Periplaneta americana
AAATTACCTTGGTTCAAATGCAATCTAAGTTCACTTGAAAAGGACTTCGCATAAACAGGTGAAGTATGTGATGCGCGGGCCATGTTGTACAGGTTTGTTCAGTATAGCCAATTTAGCGACTTTAACTCTTTTTCGATCACAATTTCTTTTAACTTTTATATTGCTTAAATAGGGATTTAGCGACCTTTTTGACACCTCATAGTGACAAAATTTAATCTTTCTTTGTTGATAATAAGAAATCTAGCGACTTTCCAACTACTTTTTGGCGACTTTCCGCACACTCTTTTGGAGACACTGGTTTGTTTTGTGCGTTGTAAATAATGGCGGACAATAAGAAGAAGATTGACTGTTCTCCAAATTGTTATGTTATGGTGTTTGATACTGCTAAACATAATAAAGCTTTATAAAACGACAATTTTCGTTTAGTAATACAGTTACTTGAAAATTTATCAATGTACCTATCATATCCATGAATAGTTAATGGTTGTTGTAAACATAATATAATTATAGGTTATGTTATTTGATACTGCTGAACACGATAAAGCCTTATAAAATATAAGAATGTTTGTATATTAAGGCAAGAAATTGAAATATATTAATAATAATGGTTATTCTTTTTGCACAATCTGCCACTCGTATACTTCAAACAGAAAAGAAATAACTTAACTTCGATCATGTAACTTAATCGGAGAAATTTCTTGAGTCAAAGTTGACTTTAGTTTAACACAAATTAATCTCAGATTAGACTTTATACAATACAAAATGCCAGGTTCAGCTAGAACAAGGATCAATTTAACCTCTGATCTAAGATTAAATGGTTTATACAATCGGCCCTAAGGAAATTATTTCACTTGTGCCTTTCGATTCCCTTCGAACCTAAACCCTTCCAACCGGTTTCGTACTTACTGAATTCAGCCAACTGCAATCAATCACGCTGTGACAATCCTGTATGAAATAAGTTACACATTCTTCGCTTGTAGATTTCAGTCAAGGTCGTAGCGACCGCTGTATTTATTCAGCTTTTCCTTGTACCCGTCTGTCAACGTTTTCCAGTAACATGACTCTCCTAACACAGTTGTTATGATTGACTGACGTCATGATTTTCATATCGGGATATCGAACATCCACTCCCAGATTTGTTAGTCAGCCCTCGTCGTTCTGTTGTTTATAACTGAAGTCTACCTCATTACAGGAAAACTCCATTTCCGGAGCAAATAGAGCACAAGGCTAGGAATATTGCGAACCCAATTGAAATCAGAAATAAAAGTGAATCACCATTATATCTGCACGATAAGCCTATCGCATTGGCAACACATCGCACACATGCGTGTGACGGGCTGTGTGTCTAGCTAACAGGCGCGTGGAGATTTGGGGCTATAGAATGCACGTCACAAGAGAACGGAATTCGCTATTTGAGAGTCATCAATTTTCTAAGCAACTTACAACTCAGTATTTCGTCATTGTCAGTAGTAGTAGTAGTAGTAGTAGTAGTAGTAGCAGTAGCAGTAGTAGTAGTAGTAGTAGTAGTAGTAGTAGTTTCAATAGACAAATAAATGTCTATCCCTATGATATGAATATGAATCAGAAAGCGTTTAACAATGTATGTATGTATGTATGCATGTATGTATGTATGTATGTATGTATGTATGTATGTATGTATGTATGTATGCATGTATGCATTTATTCACACTGCAAATGGGTATATAACCTGTGGCAGTGGTAACTAATTACACTCAATAATGACAATTAACAATAAACACAACTAATAAAAAACAATAATTAATAATAATAATAATAATAATAATAATAATAATAATAATAATGAGCATCCTAAATTAAATGAAGCATGGTCACTTAAAATAACATTTAAAGGAAATCTAATTTGTATCATAACCCTAAGTTCGAACTAAGACCCACGAGTGTGACAGGTTCATACCTGCACAAGTTCCTTTCGGCACTACACTTATTTCGCTGTCAACTCACTCACTGCACTGATTCTACCTGATTTCACTAACACTTCTAACCATTTCACTGTTCAAATACTTTGCACAGCCACTTCACTGACACCAACACACTTCACTTACACAATAGACTTCACTGACACTACACACTTCACTGACACAACACACTTCCTCACTGATAGAACACTTCAAATAACAAGATATCAATTACACCCTTTAAGTAGTGTGTATAATATACTACCGTCTATTAGTAAAGTCCTTAAGCCTATTTTTAAATAAATTTTTGGTTATTGGTAAAGCCTTTAGTAAGTCTGCAGGTAAAGCATTCCAGTCCCTGATAGTACGATTGAGAAAAGAAAACTTTCCAGTGTCCGTCCTCTGTCTTCTTTCCCTCAATTTATATGAGTGGTCGTTCCTTGAAGAGTAATTTGGCGACTGCAACCTATTTTTTATTTTTCTCCAGGCAGGCTCACCTCTGTATGTTTTGAACATTGCGCATAATCGAATTAGCGTTCTCCGGTCCGTGAGTGTGTCCCATTTTAATGGTGAATTATTACGACAACACTTGAGAGCCCGTTTTTGAATCTTTTCCAGTGTCAATGTCAATCAACTAACAGAAGAGTAACAGCAAAGCCACCTGGATCGTATAAAATGAGTATGAAGATGAACTGTAGCGTTGTTTCGCAACAAATCTGCTTTTTTGTCGTGTTATTAAGGTTGATAAAATGTATATACCTAGCTATTTTGTTGAACTTTTGTTCAAAATATTTTCATAATTTTTTTTTACATTTTTTTATTTATTGTCGCTTTAACTTATAACAAAAGTCATATCGCAACACGAATTAATTTTAACAATAACATAACATTTAGCAAGTTACAATAAACATTACACAATTTTATCAAACAATCCAGTTAACTTGAAAAACTTTATGACACTATTGTACTAAGAAGGTTCACCAAGAGATTTTGCTATATCGTTGGGGATTTTTAGTTGTTGTCGTAACTGATTGTATTGAGGATAGTCCTGGATGATGTGTTTCACAGAAAGGGTTTCAGTGCCAGTGTTACAAACTGGAGGAGGTTTCTTCTTTAATAAATAACCATGTGTGAGCTTGGAATGTCCAATACGTAGTCGGTTGATGAAAACTTGATTCCTGCGTGATAGATGTTTAGTTGGATAGGATAAACTGGAAGTAGTTGATTTCTCTGAGTTTGCTAGTAGATGTTTGAAGCCAATTGGAATACCATAGATCATATAACTTTGTTTTAAGGTGAGTGGCTATATCATTATTCCAAGTGTCAATGTCCATATCCTGTATAGGAAGACTAGTTGCTTCTTTTGCTGCCATATCAGCCTGTTCATTTCCATGCAGATCTTGATGGGAAGGAGTCCAAATTACGATAATTTGCTTTGATGTGTACCCAAACAAGAACATTTGTTTGTTTTTTTTTTTTGCATTACACACAAAATGCTTTTTATGTTACCTAAATAGTAAGACATTTGATTTTTTTTTTTTTCATTAAAATGTACAGTCTTAGAAAAAGGTTTTGTCGCACACATACTTTATAAGCCCCAGAAAGGGGGCAATGCGCATGATCTTAGGACGAGCGACCTGGTTCACAAGAGAAGGACTATTTGAGGTACAGCTGGCGCCAGCGTTTTTGGCGTGTGTCGTAGATATATAGTGCCAGTTTGTGAGCATGTTGCTAGTGCAGCTGAGAATGGTACCACTTCCTATACACGTCACATCAGCCATTTGCCAAACACAGTTGTCAGACTGACTGCGGAAAATGTAAAACACTCGCACTTAACGTTCCCATTACTTATTTCACACGCCAAAAACGGTGACGCGAACTGTAAGAAAATTAGTCTTCATTCAGCTGTGGCATCAGCCACTTTTCCAACATGTCTATGTCAATCTGGAATTTTTCATATCATTTCTTAATACTATTGAAAACAAATGCTGCCTTCTGAAATTCTGCTCGAAATCATCGCTGTAAAGTCAAAATGGACCAGGCTCTTGAGCAGAAATTGCAACACACAAAATCACCGCCCATGTTCACTGAACTCCATATTTGCTACTACTGTCTTCTAGCGGCAAACTATGGCAACTATGAAAGCGGGCATTTCTTTGAAAAAACTTGGGAAGTTTCTCTCTCAATCGGCGTGACAATTACCATCATCCGTTGCATAGTTTATTTGTGGTGAATTTCTAAAATGTTTCACGGACTTACGAACGACGGTGTATAACTGTACAAGTACAGTAGCACCTGTATTATCCGTGGTAATGAAGGGGAGTGGAATGAACGGTTAATCGAAAAAATCGGATAATCCGTGCCATAAAAGTTTTCATAAACTAAGTAGCTACATCTTCTCTTTTAATACGATAACTAGTGGATCAGTATATTTTTAACAATTCAAGTTTGATTTTCCGATGTGAGTTATTAAAGCATTATTTATTGTACTTAAGTCTAGTTTTCAACGACGGGTTTTTAATGCCTAAGGAAACTCCATATGACGACCGTCTGTGGAAAGATAGGAATAGTAGAGGTCTCATGTTGTAGATTTGCAAATTTTATACACTTTATATTTTGTTTTTCATTACCCTAAATCACGCACAGATGTAATTCCTATCTTGTATTGTGATGTGAGATGAACCACATTTTCTCTTTTTCCAAAGAACTCAATTACTTGCACTTAAAACCTACTTGCACTTTTTTCCGTAGTAAAACATGTTTTCTTTTGACACTTGTAGAAGACATTTTGCATAGAAGTTAAACAGTACGGCCACTCGAATAGTAGCCCATAAAGCGTAAAGGTAAAAGTTTGTAAAAACACTCTGTAGAAAAAATTCGTGCTAATTTAATGTACAGTACTTCATATTTTTTTCTGTGAGAGAGAAAGACAGTCGGATAATCCATCAATCGGTTAATAGGGTGACGGATAATCGGGGTTTTACTGTATTATAATGGAATCACTGTATTTCTGAATTGTTTCTTTTTTTTTTTTTTCTTTTTTTTTTTTTTTTGAAAACCTTTAGTATGAGTCTATAAGAGAAAAATAATTCATGTAAGAAACAGTCTATCCGTCTAGCATACACCATATCAATGCGAGCGTCTGATCGGTTGCTAAACTAGAATAACATTATTGTAAACTAGAATAACATCATTGTATAGAGCACATCTAGGTCAGAAAGCATGGGTAGACATAACGGCTCGGTTAGAAAAGCCAACGTACTATGGTAGGAACGATCATGATTTTAAAATCAAATGTAGAAAACAGGAAACGGATGTAGGTAAATTCTCATTTTTAAATAGAACCATAAATGATTGGAATGACCTACCAGCAGCGGTCTTTAAGGGCTGTCCTTCCTTAAGGAGATTCAAGAATAATTTAAAGAGTTGTGTATAAAGTGCAAATTAAAATTAAGGCGACATTTAACATTTAATTTTTTAAGGTGACATGTATTTAATTAGCCTGACGAGTTACTTCCTTGGTTTGAATTGTAGATTATTTAAAAATAGCGTGTAAGGGCCTTAGACTAGAAATGTTTAGTTTAAATGTAGTTCTGTTTATAAGTATGCATAAGGGTGTAATTATTTGACTTATTTGAACTGTTTATCAGTGAAGCGAGGTGAGTCAGTGAAGTTATGGTTTTACAGTGCAGTGAATAGTTCCGATCAGTGATAATTTATAGCGTCAATGAAATGTGTTCTATAGTGTCAGTGAAATGTGTGCTAAAGTGTCAGTGAAATGCGTCATAGTGCCACTACAGTGAGTGAGATGAGAATAAAGTGAAAGACTATTGAAACTTATGTAGGGCCTGTACATAATAATGTAGGTTGTAATGTAAAATTAGGTATTTTATTTATGTTTTATTATTATTGTGTTAAATTATATTGTGTATTCTTATTGTATTGTGTATAAAATTGTGGGCCTATTGTGTATTGTATAATTGTGTTGTGTATTGTAAATATTGTTTATCATTTCTTTATTGTGTATTGTTTATATTGTGTATACCACTGCCACCGGGTGCATGCCCACTTGCAGTGTAAATAAATACATACATACAAATTAGAGATGAGAATAAATCATAAACAAGTGACATCAGGTTGACGTAACTCATTGTCGTTCCTAAGCAATTGACGTCAGTTACTGAAATGTTCTATTTTTCATTTGGCACTGAGACATATATGTTTCACGTTAGAAGTAAATGGTTCTAGCTATTTATGCAAATTCGGGCTATGTTTCTGATACTTCCCAGGAAGCAATGAAGTGGTATAAGAGGAAATTTCTCGCCCACCGGGGCGTAAGCGCTAAGGTCATTTAAATATTGAGTGTTGGCAATTGTTCAGTCCAGACAGCAGACAGCTGTTCCCTGTAACACGTCCATTCGGTATGAACCGTCGTTTAAATGACTCACATTCGCAAGGTCAGGCTTATGAATCACAGATTTGGTGCGGCGCGTCAAATATTACACAGATGAGTGTCGCAATCATGCTGATGCTTCTTTGTTTCGGAAGGAGGGACATTTCCGACGTGACACAACAGTGATTTATTTATATCGTATATAATTCCTTCCCTCCATTTAGCAATTAACTGTGTACAGAAGAATGTAACGTGACAATGTGAGATAGGAAGCGCGATTTAAATATTTGCGTGACATTGATTAATATATCACCTTTCTTTGAAACTGTTTGCAATGATTACAGGAATTTAAACGGAGTGAAATTTTCCCGACCACGAATTATAGCATGCCTTTTTCCTTGCCTCTACCGGCTGGGTGTTACACTAGCGGGTTAGCCCAACACAAGGCGAGTTTTTCCTCTTCTTATTCTTCTTCTACTTTTTTCTTGCATGCACATAATCTGTCTATTTTTAAACATAGTAGAGTTCTTCCATTTTTGGTCTTCCTGTGTTTCTTTCTTCCGGCATATTGTCCGTAGCTAGGATTGCCAGGCTTTTTTTTCCCGGATAGCAGAAGCTAACTTAAGAACTTACCAAGATTTTATCATACGATTTCTAGTCTCTTTCGGCAAATCAGTGTTCGCGTGCTTTTTAATGTTATTTTCGCCTCTGTGAGAAACACTAGAATACGATGGGCACACAGCACAGTTACAATAATTCTTTCCTTTTATTAACCACGAGTACGTTTTAACCATTCATTCATAGTGTTCTGTCCAAGGGCAGCTCTTTCACTGAAAATCCAGCTTTATTCAGTATTTTTTTTTCTATTTTCTGCCTTCCTCTTCGTTTCCGATAATGATTCATACGGGCTATTCCATATGAAATCGATCAGTAAAAAACCTCGAATTTTTTAATACTCTAATTTTTCCCCTACTTATACAAGGTACTGAGGAGAGTGCATTTTCAAAAATATACTATCGAAAGTCAAACGGTTTTCGTACTATTGAGCGACAAATTTAGCGTATTTTTATAAAAACAAGCCTCTTTCAGCGCTCAGAACTCTGGAACCATTTACAGTAGAACATTGAACGAGAGCTCATTTTGAAGCTGACATTTGGTAGGTTATGTTAAGAAGTAATCCTTATTTTTATTGTATACAGAGAGACAGATAATCTGATTTTACTTACTTTTAGGCTTTTTGACCATTTGCAAAAATGTAAAAAAATATTGAGAAAAAACCTTGCATTATTAAGAGGGACTTCGGCATTATTTGCTTATGGTATGGCAATAAGTTTCGAGGGTATTAAATAAATTATTTTCACACGCCTGGACTTGAACGGTCCAGTACAGAAAGCACTGGCCGAGAGCTGAAGATGAGGGAGCGTTGGGCGTCATTTTACTCCTGTGTTTATGAAAACCTGTGATAAAGCTAGCCCAGCTATGCGCTACTAGACGAAACATCACGTGTTTGTCTCCTGGCCTTGCATGTCTCGGCTAGCTCCCACTTCACAGTCAGCTGGTTAATTCACGCGCGTACTATTTATTTCCTTTATTTGATATTTTCAATACTTTCTTATCAACGGTGCACCAGTAAAAAATATGTATTTATTTGTACTTTCAATGCGGAATCTAACCATATATTTTAAAAGTAGTTTTTCGTGGTCAAAGACGTCTTAATGAACAAAAATCTAATTTCTCAATTTCCATAAAAAGTAAGAAAAACTGTTTACATGTCAATATAAACTTTAACTTCTCAGCATAAAAATAAACCATTATTTTGATCATTGGGTGAAAAGGTTTCGGAGCCACAACAGTTTAAAGTTGCTAATTTTATGAAAATACAATAAATTTAAATATTTTTAGTTTAAACACTACGAAGTTCTGATGCCTCAAACTTTGCACAATGCATTGTATCACAGTTGTCAACGGACAGAAAAAGTTTCATTGTATTTAAAAATTGCAAGGTCAATTTTCTCTATATTTCCGTCGATTTGAGATGGAATACCCCATATATTTTAATGTCGTCTCTTATCTGATATCTTCTTCTACCCCGAACTCTTCTCCTATTCACCATTCCTTCCAGTACATCCTTCAGTAGGCAGTTTCTTTTCAGCCAGTGACCCAACCAATTCCTTTTCCTGTTCCTGATCTGTTTCAGGATCATTCTTTTTTCATCCTATACGGGATTGATTACATAGAGTACAAATTAATAAAAAGAAATGACGTTCGATTGACATTAAATTTGAGATAAACTTAAAATACATTTGATTCGGTTTTAAAAAATAACTGATCGTTCGGTTATTGAGGAAAATAACCTGGTATCAGGTTAAACTGACAAGCGAAAATAGCCGGTTATTTTTTCCCATCCCTACTTGTAACAATAAGATTGTACGTTGTCTGCGGATCCGTGCTATCAAGGCGGCCCGGATTCGATTCCTGGTTGTGATGGTATTTGTGGTGAACAAAGCAGATGTTGCAGCGGGTTTTTTCTCAGCGTACCTCCCGAATTTCTATATCGTTGCAAATAAATGAAGGTCATCTTAGGAACTAGGTTTACAAAACATGAGAATTTTTTTTTCTTAAAAGCAAATCGGATGTTAAATACTTAATATCAATTATAACCAGGGGCGGGTATTTATGGAGATCGCGAAAATCGCGACTTAATAGATATACAATAGATTTTTACTAATATTTACGAATTAAGTGATTTTGATTAATAATATGCAGATAAAACAATCGCGACAAATCGCGAAATAGATTTCTAATAGCGAATTATAGCGTATTTCATATTCAGAGTTTTTTTTTCGGATTTCTTTCTTAACTTGGACTCTCACTCTGAGAGAGGAACATAGGTTCAGGGTGTTTGAGAATAAGGTGCTAAGGAAAATATTTGGGGCTAAGCGGGATGAAGTTACAGGAGAATGGAGAAAGTTACACAACACAGAACTGCACGCATTGTATTCTTCACCTGACATAATTAGGAACATAAAATCGAGACGTTTGAGATGGGCAGGGCATGTAGCACGTATGGGCGAATCCAGAAATGCATATAGAGTGTTAGTTGGGAGACCGGAGGGAAAAAGACCTTTAGGGAGGCCGAGACGTAGATGGGAGGATAATATTAAAATGGATTTGAGACTGGATTAATCTTGCACAGGATAGGGACCGCTGGCGGGCTTATGTGAGGGCGGTAATGAACCTTCTGGTTCCTTAAAAGCCATTTGTAAGTAAGTATTAATTTGAAAGTGTTTATATAAGAACTGACAGCTTTTTTTCGTTTGTAATGAATGTGTATTAAATACAGTCTCAATCCAACAAATATTGTCTATTGGCCATACCTTTACTAGAATCCAACGAATCTTTAATGTTAATTATTTGGAAAGTAGGCCTAATATTCATACTGAGTTAATACTCCAGTTCCAAAAAATTGTATTTTCAAAAATTTCCTTTAATCTCCGCCAAGGGTACAAATCATTCTCCAACAATCACTGCCGACACCAATATTAAAAAACACAAATGATAAAATTAATCCCCATAAATACCTGCCCCTTATTATAACACTTTCTAACACACATAACAGTAAGAAAGTCCACACTGTGGAGTAACGGTCAGCGCGTCTGGCCGCAAAGCCAGGTGGCCCGAGTTCGGATCCCGGTCGGGGGAAGTTACCTGGTTGCGGTTTTTTCCGGAGTTTTCCCTCAACCCAATACGAGCAAATGCTGGATAACTTTCGGTGCTCGACTCCGGACTCATTTCACCGGCATTATCACCTTCGTTTCATTCAGACGCTAAATAACCTAGATGTTGATACAGCGTGGTAAAATAATCCAATAAAAAATAAAATATCAAGGATTTAAAATCACGCATATTTCTTAATTTCTCTATCGATATCTTGAATGGAGGGTGTGCCGTTTATCACTGTTCCCTTATCGTAACCTTGGAGTATGTTTGAACTGCCAATTGTTACGATCCCATTACGATTGCATTTTGTGGGGAAAGGAGGGATTTAATGACATGGCCAACAGTTTAACTTCTCTAAATCAGTTCCCTTGAGTATGTACTTCAAGGTCTTTCCTCTGCCAACAGAGCAATAAATTACTTAATATTTACTCAAATGTTTGAACACGCACACAAAGAAAGCCAGTTTCCAGAAAAGTCCAACGCGATAACCTAAATTATCTCTCAGTAAACTGTGAGATTGACGAAATCTTGAGGCATTTCTTTGACTTCCGTGTTTCGGCCTCGACCGGTGTCCTTATTTTTATATCGGAGCATTAAAGTTACAGATAACATAGAAATATATCGGTCAGGCCTTCGATGACATAATGGACACAGCAAGTGTAGTGGCTTGAACTGTTCTGACGCAACAGTTTTGAAGGCTTCATTTAGTGGCTCAGATCTTCACAAAGAAATGTTGAAATATCTTGTTTCGAATTAAGATATTCAACCAATCATAACAAAAATTACCTAAAAATGTAGAAAAATATAATGTAAGGAATCACAAAAAAAAAGTTCATTTCACTGTATGCGAAGGAAATAAAAAAACAAACACGCAGACATCATATTTTGGCACAGATACGTAAATGACATACTAACACTATACAAAGGAAACAAAAGACAGATCCAAAACCTGCATCAACACGTAAACAAAATACACTCAAAGCTACACTAAACATTAGAAATTGAAAACAACAAGTCCATAAATTTTCTAGACATCACAATAACAAAAGTACACAACAAACATACATTCAAAGTATGCAGAAAACCTACAACAACAACAACAACAAGAACACACATACACAACACACCCAACCACCCCACACAACACAAACAAGCTGCATTCCGAACAATGGTACACAGACTACTCAACATATCAATGAACCAACAGGATTACAAAGAAGAGCTAAACACAATCAAATACATAGCACAAGAAAACGGATACAACCCTAACATAATAGACAACATAATACGTAAGACAAAACATAATCACAAAAAACATACGAATACAACACAAATACAAGAACACAAAAAGTACATCACACTAACATACGAAAACAAAAACACACACAAAATTGCAACCTCATTCAAGAAATTAAATTACAACATCGCATACAGAACAAATAACACTCTACAAAAACATCTCAACACACAAACAAACAAATACAACCACACAGGCGTATACAAACTCAAATGTAACACCTGCAACTACTTCTACATAGGACAGACAGGCAGATCGTTTCAAACACGTTACAAAGAACACATCACAGCCATAACAAAATTACAAAACACCTCCACATATGCAGAACACATTACAAATGCTAACCACACCCACAGAGACATCAACATAGACATGGAAATACTACACATCCAACCAAAAAGCCAGAAACTCAACACACTAGAACAATAAGAAATATACAGACACACAAAAACACACCCCAATGATATTCTCAACACACAACTCAACTTCAAAACACATACACTCTTTGACTCTACACTATACCACAGGAACACACCCTAACAGGGAAACAGAACAAGTGGCGCCAAGATCAACAACGACCAGTTCTGAAGATGACCCATAAATAGGTCGAAACATGTAAACGAGGTACGTTGAAGTTTAATACAGGAAAGTCTTACCATACATATTCCGAAGTGATACAGTGTTAAAAGTTGTGTAATCAAGCTGTATAAAAAATAGTATTGATAGTTACGAAAATAAGTAAAAGTAGGTACTTTTGATTAAATAGTCAAGACTTTAACGATCTTCAGTGTTGTGTGAGGCTGTTCGGTTTTTGCTGAATATCACAGGGAAAAAATAATGTATCATTCATTCATAGTGTTCTGCCCAAGGGCAGATCTTTCACTGCAAACTCAGCATTCTCCAGTCTTTCCTGTTTTCTGCTTTCCTCTTTGTCTCCTCAAATGATCCACATATCTTAATGTCTATCATCTGATATCTTCTTCTGCCCCGAACTCTTCTCCCATTCACCATTCCTTCCAGTGCATCCTTCAGTAGGCAGTTTCTTCACAGCCAGTGACCCAACCATTACTAAAATCTCACGTAGTTTGATCTAAAATGTTATTACATTTACTGATTATTATTATTATTATTATTATTATTATTATTATTTACTACTAATTTATTAGTGATGTCAAGAAGTGTAGAATTTTATTAGTGCATATATATTGGCATATTTTAAAGTTTTTAAAGTCGTACTTGCATGCATATTCAGTAGGTTTTAAGGCAGGACTGGACAGCAAGAGCAGATTCTACTCTCTCACGGGGAGCCATATGATTTCTCTTCATCCCCTTTCTTCCCCGCCGAACACCGCGCAGCGTTGATTCAGTGACGAATGAATATTAAGCGTCCCCGTTTAGAGTCTAGTTCCGCTCCCGATGCCCAGCTCTGTTTTAGGGCATGAACTTTCTGGCCCTATTCATTACCATTTCATAAAATGTCATTGGTGTCATACAGTATTGCTGTGCGAGTGGTTTCGGATATAAATTGTATTTATAGAGAAATGGAAGAAATTGTTGTAATTGGTAAGGACAAAATCAATAACTATCAATAATTTAGCTAAAAAGAAATATTAGTATCCTATAAACGACATAAATATCTGAAGTACAAGCTTCTTCAGTTGAGGAATTCTCTGTAAAGATCGTATAGATCTATTTTATCATATTTTTTATGGGCCGCACAGTGTGTAATTTCAAGCAGCTAGCCGGCCAAAAATCAATTTTCACACCCCATCTTTAATTCTAAATTCTTATATAGACGTGTTTATAACACTCCAAAGTATAATATCCAAGTGTAGACAGATGCTTACATCTGTTAGGGGACCCTCGCAACAGAGTGAAAGTTGCATGTCTGCGATAAGATCATTTACGCTGCAGAGGCGGGCGCGCAGTTTGTATTTGGATGATGCAAAGTGAGGGAGTTAATATAATATTTTTCTTTAATATACAGTGTGGATATATTATAAGAAGGTATATACTTACAAATAAACTAATTCTTTTGCTGAAAATTATTATCTTATTGTCTACAAGAAGTGTCTGAATAAACATGTGCAGAGAGTCGAAGTTCTATCTCATTACATTACTTTGAGTTGAATTTTAAAAGGTGTAGCCCTCTATCACCTCGCTAAAATTTTGTGGAGATATTCATTATGCTTTTCTGAGCAAGACATCGTGATTTTTTTCTGCAACCAGATGCAGACAGAAAAACTATTAATTATTTTCAGACACCATGCGTTCCGTAATCCGGAGAGCTGTTTTCCAGGTATGGAACAAGAGCGAGAAAAAAGTGAAATTCTCAAATATAATTGAACATTTTGGTCTCAAAGATTACTCTGAAGACATTTTACAGTCAATAAAAAAATTAATTAAATTTCTATGCTCGAAAATTCGATTACGGTGGGAAAAATACAGCATGAATGAGAAAATTTTCTTAAAATATAATGTGCTATGTTTGAACCAAGATGCAAAGTCTGAGAATAAAATATATAATACTTTGAAATCTACTACAAAACAATTCCAATTTGAGTCTGCCCGTACAAGCATTCAGAGACGTTCACGTAAACTTTTCGGAGAACTGAGCGAAAGATCAAAACGGATAAAATTTAGTCCACTTTTTAAAGAAAGATCACCAAAAGAAAAGCTTTCTGCTGCCCATATGAATTTCAGAACTTCTAGGAAAAGAGATGCGGCCAATATTGTAGGAGAGCTTTTACTTGCATCACTTCAACGTGCGACAAAATCGAGAAAAAAACGTGAACGTGGAGGAACGACCAACAATTGTCACCTAATAAGGATCTCGCTTTGATTACTGATTTACAGTTGACCTCTAATCAATATAAAGAATTAAGGGAAATGCAAAATCTTGTAACAGTTAATTTAGATCCATCGTTTTATTTATTGCGAAACAATGAAGATAGGATAGGTTCAGGCAGGAAAGGGGACTACTTGTTGGCGTGATAAAACAAAGTAGTCGGAATAAAAATGATGCAAATACCGCAAGAAGATTTTTCAGGGAGGTTTCCACTTTCGCATATATTACGGAAATAGATGGACATTTAATAGGACGTTTACACACTATCAGAAACCTTTTTCTTGAGGTTTTGCAATACTGATGAACGGGCACTTGACATATATGCAAGGGAGACAAGGGAATTATATTTATGCTTGCACAAATAGTATTATATGCCTACAACCCTTCACAAACTCTTGGCTCATGGACAGAAGGTCACATGACACTATTATGCCTGCTGGCAAACTATCTTAGGAAGCCCAGGAAACGAGGAACAAATACTATATTAGACTTTTCAGAGAAGTCTTCGAATGAAAAACCTCAAGAAAGACACAAATACCGATCTTTTACTGAAGCTACTTATTTCTTTGGACCCTTACATCATCAGCTTAAAGAAATTAAAAAGAGAAAATCGCTGTCGATTTTAATAGTAGTGCTGCTGTTCTCTCCGAGCCTCTATTACTCGGTGCTGCCGAAGGAGAGACTAGCAGCGAGGATACAAATTCTGATGGGGATGCATCTGACGTCTGAACGAATAAGATACTCGTATGTAGCAATATTCCTTCGTCTTACGCTTTCAATTTTAAGCGCATTCCAAATTATGAACATTAATTTATTTTTTCACTCAAATCTATTTTTTTTACAATATTACTAATTTTATTTTAGTAAAAATAGTTGTTATTTTCATTTTCATTATTGAAAACTTATCTACTTCAATAATTGAAGTTACATACCAAATTTTATGAAAATTGAGCGATTAGTTTTCGAGAAATGATTTTTGGCCGGCTAGACTCGCTAAATTACACACTGAGGGCCATATTCATAGACATTCTTAGCGTGGGCTTCCGGTGGATGATCAGCGAACTAACGTTTTTCATATTCATAAACCAGTGTTAGCGATATGATATGAATCCTGTACAAGTAACCAGTGGATAGCCGGGGCTAGTTTAGCACGCTCGTAGCGCGTGCTAGCGAAATGTCTATGAATAGCACCCTATGTGACTAGTTGCTATAATACGAACAGGACTTTGTGAACACCATATAGGGCTTGTAATCTATACTAATAATAAATCTGTAGCCGAAATTTTGCTGGTAATTTTCGATTTTCCAAAAATAATTGGTCCTAACATATATAATTAACCACCCTGAAACCGAAAATCGCATTTTTGAAATTTTTGTTTGTATGTCTGTCTGTATGTTTGTTACCTTTTCACGCGATAATGGCTGAACCGATTTATATGAAAATTGGAATATAAATTAAGTTCGTTGTAACTTAGATTTTAGGCTATATGGCATTCAAAATACTTTACTTAAAAGGGGGGTTATAAGGGGGCCTGAATTAAATAACTCGAAATATCTCGTTATGAAAAATGTTACATAACAAAAGGTTCTTTAAAAATTATTTCCGATAAGTTTTATTCTTTACAAAATTTTGATAGGACTGTTATTTAATGAGATAAATGAGTTTTAAAATTAAAATAACGCCATCTAAGACGGTGCAATGAATTAAGAACAAATGACTTTGTCTATAAGGGGCCTTAGACAATAACAATCGAAACAGGGGCCTTGGACATCAACAATCGAAAGCTATTAAACATAGCCTACAGAGAATGTTTCTGTGTTTGTATAAAGTAATATCAGAAGCTAAATTAACCGATTTGTATAATTAATTATTAATTCACCATTGGAAAGTGTAGTTTCTCTGTATGGACATAATGCTATAATGTTATTACAGTAACGTCTGAGTAAATCGAGGACAGGTAAGATTAAAATAGCTTCTTATGCACAGAAAATTTAATAGGCTATGTTGTACATTCGTTTTCTGTATTTCTTAAAATAATATTTATGTACACTCATTTTAATCTCAGAGAATTAACGAACAACGAGAGTGTATTGATTTAGTATGCAGTAATAGCACGTTAGCTTAGCAATCCATTATTTTATAATTCAAATTTTAACTATGCTCAATTGAATCGTGTTAAAATAAATAAAATACATATGCAATAAATGCAATGCAAAAAAATTGGGTAATGAGCGAAGCAGATTATCTTGCGCTGTTGTAAAAGTTGTTCCCTGGATCAAACGTCCTATTTTAATTATGTAATTACTTTATATTTATTTCTAACAGGTGCAGCGGAGCGCACGCGTACGGCTAGTATTACAATAAGCCTATTACATACATACCGCAAGGATTTGATACAGCTTTTGTTAAATGAAGGCCTTGCATCGTTTGTCAACTCTTTCAACAGTTGAAAGTTGTTTACTTTTAGTCCTAGTATTAGTAGTTATTTTAACATGCTTCCACCATGCTAGTAAACTTTTATCACGATAGTATACACTGAAAGGTCTGCCTTATTATGACTGTGTAAAAATTATTTATACTTTTTGCTTTCCTCCCACATGAACGTGTTGTTTCTTATGGTTTCAATATATATTCAAATTACATAAATGTAAGGCAGAGAAGGTCGCCGTTTTGTACTTCGTGTTGGAGCAGAGTTCGCAGGATCGTGGTTTAACACCAAGGCCATGCTCTGAGAACTGTGCACTTCCCTCAGTCACTCCGCAACCGCTTCCGGGATTCGATTCTGAGTAGATTCTGTGACATTCGTAGCACATCAGCGACTGTGGGACATTGCTCTTCATGTTTCTTGGTTTCTTCTGTCACTGAGTCATTGTCACTGTTGAAAAATGATGTTAAAAATAAATAAACTTCTTTTTTTCATTGCAACAATTCCCTTCCGAATCCTCTCTAGTTCGTCATCTTTAAATTCACGTCAAAAACGATGTGTAACCGTCTGCACACATATTGAATCTTAAACTGTGAGTTTAGTAAAGTTCTTAGGAGGAATTTGTGAAGCTCAGATGGTCAGTAGTCTAGCAATAGTGGGCAAGAATATTTACCTAATGTAGGCTTAAAAATTAGGCTATTCAAAATAACGTGAGCGGCGAAAATAAACTTATAAATTGTATCACAATGAACACTTGCATCTTGTTTGTGCTGCAGTTGACGTTCTATTCATGATTTAAAAGTAGACCTCGAAGACTGTTGAAAATGCATTATATTGACAAAGATTGATATTACGATAATCTTTCCTACGATTTAAATTATTTGTTAATTTATTTATTTCATTTATTTTTACTGGTACTGACAGAGTTAAGGCCATAAGGCCTTCTCTTCCACTTAACTAGTATAAAAATACATAGCAAAAATATATAGCGTCGACACAGAATACAATATAATAATAATAATAATAATAATAATAATAATAATAATAATAATAATAATAATAATAAAAGTAAAAACAAAATGTAGAGATGAATAATTTCGAGGGAAAAATTGTTCCGGGGCCGGGTATCGGACCCGGGACCTTTGGTTTAACGTACCAACGCTCTACCAACTGAGCTACCCGGGAACTCTACCCGACACCGATCCAATTCCTCCCTCTATATCCACATACCTCAAAGTGGGCTGACAACCGTCAAGCAACCAACTTCGAGTGCACACTAACTCCGTGTGACTTACATTGTGGTTTTCTGTTAACGAACAGTGACGTGTATTATGCAAATCAAGATTTCAAGTATAACTCCCTGTAAAGTTGATTTGAATAATTTCGAGGGAAAAATCTGCATAATACACGTCACTGTTCGTTAACAGAAAACCACAATGTAAGTCACACAGAGTTAGTGTGCACTCGAAGTTGGTTGCTTGACGGTTGTGAGCCCACTTTGAGGTATGTGGATATAGAGGGAGGAATTGGATCGGTGTCGGGTAGAGTTCCCGGGTAGCTCAGTTGGTAGAGCGTTGGTACGTTAAACCAAAGGTCCCGGGTTCGATACCCGGCCCCGGAACAATTTTTCCCTCGAAATTATTCAAATCAACTTTACAGGGAGTTATACCCGAAATCTTGATTTGCAAAATGTAGAGATGTTTACTTACATATAATTCTAAGAATTAAATAATTACAATTTATTGTTAAATAAGACAATTGGATCGAAGGAATTATTAAGACAATAGAAGAGAATTGATATATTAAAAATAAATATTATACAAAAATTATATTTAACGAAATATCATATTGTAGAGACGAAAATCAGTCTTCTTTACAATCGGCTTTTGAATGTAGTCAATGTCTGTCAACCATTTACGCTATGTACATTAAAATACGCTATTTTCACTATTTACACTATCATAAAGAATGAAGGCTTACAATGACCAAACTTTATTTAAACTGTTGTACACAATTTACAAAATAAGTAGGCTATAAAATTATGAAATGAAATACCTTGCATTACAATACACAATACTGTACCTACAGAAGTTTAATAACGTTGATAATGTTTGATCAATGTAGGCCTACATTAACATATCACAATACCAATACATACAAAATTGCAGCTACATTCAGAAAACTGAAATACAAGATAGCATCTAAAACAATTAACAGAATACAGAAATATCTAAATAATGACATCAAACAAATAAATATAATTCAACTGGGATTTACAAATTGAAATGGAATAGCTATCCAGATGTTTACATAGGACAGACTGGAATACCATTCCAAATAAGATACGACCACATTAAAGCAATTACTAAACTAGACATCACATCAAATTACGCAATACATATTACTAACAACAATCACGATTACAATAACATAGAAATAGATAGACCTATGGAAATACTACAAATGATACCAAAAAGTCAACAGTTAATCATACTAGAACGATACGAAATATATAGAAGCACACAATAACATATCCACAACATAGGGGAGAGTCGGGTAGTATCGGACATCGGGTAATATCGGACAGTGGGTTTCTTTCATCTACCACACGATGATAGTACCTGATTGACATGGTTACGTTTCTGTGATGTCGCATAGAGAAACGTAACCATGTCATTCAGGTACTACCATATGGTGGTAGATGAAAAAAAACGCACTGTCCGATACTACTCGACTCTCCCCTATACTTAATACACAATTACAATTCAATACACATACTTTATTCGATATCATAATACACGACACACAAATTACTCCCCACCACTGTAAGAGCAGCTCATCCCCACCACTGACGAAAGCAACCTCCGGAAATCAAGACCAACTGGACCCGCACCAAACCGGTGTTGAAATGGGTCCGTCTGTCTTTAAGATACATGATCTTTTTCAAAATTTTTGGCACTTTTAAGGTTTTAATTTAAGTGTTATAGCTTTATTGTACTGTAAATAATAATAATAGCGTATTCTAGTGTACAGAAAGTAAATAATTTAAATTTAAAATATTAGTTAAAGTGGTCCATGTTTTGTTCTGCCCCACTTGACGAAACAAGAGTCGCGTGAGCCGTCAGTTAAGTACTTCGCTTGCTAAATGCACGCAGTCGTCCAGTTAAAATCTCCAGTAATACTTAATCTTATAGCCTCCTGGGACAAAGTACGTCCCCTAATCATCATCATCATCATCATCATCACCACAGACCGAAGTGTCCTGGGCCTTCTTGATGCTTGGCTTCCTGACTTCTGTATCTTTTGCCCTTGCTTTCTAATTCCTGCAATGAAGTAAACAAAAGCATTTTTAAGGAGTAGAAATTATTAACATTTTCGAAGTTACAAGAAGAACAAGTTATGAAGAATATCCAAGAGCCAATTCATGGGTCAGCACCAAAAAGAATTTGTCGTCTTCGGAATATATTAATGCAATCAAGATGTCCTGCAACCTTACTGCAGTGCGCTCCGTTCCTGGCAGAGCTTTCAGCACGACCCGTTGCCGTCAACCAGGCTGCAACGAGACAGAAACTCTTGGCCATGTGTTGGGCTTTTGTCGGAAAGGAGAGTCCGTGGAGCTATCGCCCGTCTTCTTCGGAACAAGGGTTGGGATGTTCATGAAGAGGTCCAATGCATTTCTGAAGACGACTCTCACAGAAGAGCGGATATAATAGCAATAAATAGGCAACAACAAAAGGCTATTATCATAGCTCCAACTATACGCATGGAGAGAGATCTAAACCAAGCTCATCAGGTTGATCAGGAAAAGAGGGCCATTTATGAACCTTGTATTCCCTACCTTAGTGCCAATTATAACATCCCTCTCTTCAATTGGTCAGTGACAGGTTAATTTTTTGGTGCTCGGAGTTCTTTACCAAAATTTACATGTAATTTTTTAAAACAATTATCAATATCATCTTTTTAAATTCAAAAAATCATCTCGCAAATTCTTTAAGATTCCCTGCAGATTATACAATTTCATTTATACCACTCAGAAGGCCTTAATTAAGGATATGCTAATTTTAAATAAAATCTTTTATTTATAAGTATAATTTTATACATAGTAGTCATCTTCTAAGATTTTATTTTATAATTGATAATCAGTGGTGCTTAATTATTACATTTTATTTTTATAACAATATTCATATTTAATTAATTGTATTTATTTGCTATTAATTTCCGGATTCTTGTGGTCATCCTTAATTAAGGCCGGACAAGTTATCTCTCTCTCTCTCTCTCTAGAGTTTCTATTTCAGCAATGTAGAAAAGCTAAGTATTCCCTTTCACTTCATAGTAAACATGCAAAATAAATTAGTTAGGTAAAATAAAAACATAGAGAAATAATCGAAACGTCACGAAAATTGAACACTCTCTGTAGTACAATAGGAAGATCTGTGGCCACATTAAAAATATTGTGTAAACTACAATTATTAGGTCTTGTGTGCCCTTTAACATTTTATGAAGGATAGCCAGAACGAACTAAAGAAAGGACAAACGTTGCTAGGGAAGATATGCATAGCAACGGATTACTAAGCGAGGTCATCCAATAATGCCGGAAACGTCACTATCTTCATTGAGATTTTACTGTTGCACAAATAAGTACAGTACAGACCGGTCAGTGCGTCAGCTTTCCGCTGAAGATAGTGGAGTTCAGACCTTGTCGAGATCAAGGTGACAACTGTTTTTCTCAGTCAGTATCTCAGCTTTGCTTCAATATCTTCAATAAAATCACCTACGTAGATTATTTCATCGCTTTTAATAATTTCACATTCCACAATCTTCGATTTCTGATTCAAAACATCTTGCGGGACATGTATTCGCAACCTGTAATTCGTTTCAACGCATGCCGTACAAGAAAGTAAATTGCCAGCTACATTTCAATTATGTATGTATGTATGTATGTATGTATGTATGTATGTATGTATGTAAAATGTTATGTTTTATTTAACGACGCTCGCAACTGCAGAGGTTATATCAGCGTCGCCGGATGTGCCGGAATTTTGTCCCGCAGGAGTTCTTTTACATGCCAGTAAATCTACTGACATGAGCCTGTCGCATTTAAGCACACTTAAATGCCATCGACCTGGCCGGGATCGAACCCGCAAACTTGGGCATAGGTCAGCGCTATACCAACTCGCCAACCAGGTCGACTGTATGTATGTATGTATGTATGTATGTATGTATGTATGTATTCATTCATTCATAGTCTTATCTTCAAGAGCAGGCCCTTCACTACAATCCCAGCATTCAGCAATCTTCCCTCTTAGTCTCCACGTATCTTAATGTCCTCTATCATCTGATATCTTCTTCTGCCCCGAACTTTTCTCCCGTTCACCATTTCTTCCAGTGCATCCTTTAGTAGGCAGTTTCTTCTCAGCCAGTGACCCAGCCAATTTTTTTTCCTCTTCCTGATCAGTTTCAGCATCATTATTTCTTTATCCACTCTTTCCAACACAGCTTCATTTCTTATTCTGTCTGTCCATTTCACACGCTCTATCCTTCTCCATATCCACATTTCAAATGATTCCAGCCGTTTCTCTTCACTTCGTCCTAATATCTATGTTTCTGCCCCCCCATATAATGGCACACTCCACACAAAGCACTTCACTAGTCTCTTCCTTAGATCTTTCCCAGAGGTACGCACAAGATGCTCCTTTTTCTATTAAAAGCTTCCTTTGTTATGCTCTCCTTTTGGCTTCCTGGCTGCAGCCCATGTTACTGCTTATAGTGCATCCCAAGTATTTGAAGCTGTCCACTTGTTTTTGGAAATTTATCCTTTGAAGAGATGGAAAAATTCAAATATCTTGGAGCAACAGTAACAAATATAAATGACACTCGGGAGGAAATTAAACGCAGAATAAATGTGGGAAATGCCTGTTATTATTCGGTTGAGAAGCTTTTGTCAAGTAGTTTGATTAAAATAACTGAAATTTAGAATCTGTAAAAACAGTTGTTACCGTTTGTTCTGTATGGTTGTGAAAGTTGGACTCTCACTTTGAGAAAGAAAGTGAGGTTAAGGATGTTTGAGAATAAGATGTTCAGGAAAATATTTGAGGCTAAGAGGGATGAAGTTACAGGAAAATGGAGAAAATTACACACCGCAGAACTGCACGCATTGTATTCTTCACTTAACATAATTAGAAACATAAAATCCAGACGTTTGAGATGGGCAGGGCATGTAGCACGTATGTGTGAATCATAAAATACGTATAAAGTATTACTTGGAAGAGGAAAAAAGACCTGTGGGAAGACCCAGACGTAGATGGCAAGATACTTACTTACTTACTTACTGGCTTTTAAGGAACCCGGAGGTTTATTGCCGCCCTCACAAAAGCCCGCCATTGGTCCCTATCCTGAGCAATATTAATCCAGTCTCTTCCATCATATCCCACCTCCCTCAAATCCATTTTAATATTATCTTCCCACCTAAGTCTAGGCCTCCCCAAAGGTCTTTTTCCCTACGGCCTCCCAACTAACACTCTATATGCATTTCTGGATTCGCCCATACGTGCTACATGTCCTGCCCATCTCAAACGTCTGGATTTTATGTTCCTAATTATGCCAGGTGAAGAATACAATGCGTGCAGCTTTGTGTTGTGTAACTTTTTCCATTCTCCTGTAACTTCATCCCTCTTAGCCCCAAATATACTATACTATTAAGATTAATTTGAGGGAGGTGGGATGTGATGGTAGAGACTGGATTAATCTTGCTCAAGATAGGGACCGATGGCGGGCTTATGTGAGGGCGGCAATGAACTTCCGGGTTCCCTAAAAGCCACTTATTCTACTGCCTCATTAATTCGCACGTGTACCTTCTTTATTTTCTTCCGATAACCACGGTCTTCGTCTTGTTTGCATTTATCATCCTTCCATGTTCTCATAGCTGTCATTTATCTCCAGTGGCTTATTCTTTAGTAACATGTACTGCCATATTATTTATGAACGTGTTTATGAAGTGAAGAAATCTCGTCATAATTTTGATTTTACAGAAATCAAAATGTCTTGATTGTAATTATTGATAAAAACCGCTGCAAGAGAGGACATGATTTGACTAAAGACTTACAGAACAAGAGGAAGGATACTTACTTACTTACTGACTGGCTTTTAAGGAACCCGGAGGTTCACTGCCGCCCTCACATAAGCCCGCCATTGGTCCCTATCCTGAGCAAGATTAATCCAGTCTTTATCATCATATCCCATCTCCCTCAAATCCATTTTAATATTATCTTCCCATCTACGTCTCGGCCTCCCTAAAGGTCTTTTTCCCTCCTGCCTCCCAACTAACACTCTATATGCATTTCTGGATTCGCCCATACGTGCTACATGCCCTGCCCATCTCAGACGTCTGGATTTAATGTTCCTAATTATGTCAGGCGAAGAATACAATGCGTGCAGTTCTGTGTTGTGTAACTTTCTCCATTCTCCTGTAACTTCATCCCTCTTAGCCTCAAATATTTTCCTAAGCACGACGTAAATACCAGATCACTTATCTGTGGCACGCTAAATATACCTCTTCATAGAACATCTGGTTATTCCTCATCTTTTACAATATCCACCTCGCGTCAATGGAATTCCTTGTCACAAAGTATTAGGGGCTGCAAGACAACAAACACCTTTAAGAACAGCTTAAAAGATAACCTTATTAGCATTTCACTCCAATCATACTGATTTAAAATATTACAGACTACACTGTTGTTTTTTTTCTTTAGACATCATCCTGATTGTGCTGCATTTTCAAAATTGTCTCATAATAATCTCTTTCTATTATCTAATATAATTTGAAATATATTAACATTCTATGTATTTTAGTTTAATTCTGCTACACAGTTTATTTCAGTGTTTAATTAATAGTTCATAGTATTTTGTTGTTTAATTCGTAAATAACTCTTGTATACATGTAACTCTCATCTAAATCAAATTGTTGAATTCTTTGTAAGTTCATGCATATGTATATACACTTTTTGCTGGTTGTGTGGAAGAGAAGGCCTTACGGCCTTAACTCTGCCAGCTAAAATAAATCATTATTATTATTATTATTATTATTCTCAAACACCCTTAACCTATGTTCCTCTCTCAAAGTGAGAGTCCAAGTTTCACAACCATAAAGAAGAACCGGTAATAAAACTGTTTTATAAATTCTAACTTTCAGATTTTTTGACAGCAGACTAGATGATAAATCTTCTCAACCGAATAATAACAGGCATTTCTCCTATTTATTTCCTCCCGAGTATCATTTATATTTGTTACTGTTGCTCCCAGATATTTGGACTTCTCCACCTCTTCAAAAGACAAATTTCCAATTTTTATATTTCCATTTCGTACAATATTCTCGTCACGAAACATAATCATATACTTTTTCTTTTTGGGATTTACTTCCAAACCTATCTCTTTAGAGGAAGGATATATTTTTTTATTAATTTTTCAGGATATCGTGGACCTCTAGGAATTTTCGGTCCGCAGTTAGAGAAGTTGTGCCTGACCTTAATAAGAAGCGTCCCATATGATGCGAATAGTGAAGCAAACAAACTCTTGGGGAAGACTATTGAACGCGCATCTGCTCTGTTCCTGCATTGACACTCCGATATCGAGAGTGGCTCCAGTCGTCCAATATCGGGGTAACGATTCCCGTCGTGACGTACCTAGACAGAGCTCCTTCTTCGCGAAAAACAGACGAAATGGAATTTATTGCAAACGAAATTGAGCTTCCTAGCTGTGTCACGGGGACTAATATTACTCTTCTAAAATCGGCACGGTAAGAGCGAAGGAAAGACTCCGGTAGTCTCGAAATTTAAAACTTTCGATATACGACTGAAATGGGAATCTCTATTCACTTACTGATAGCTGGAATCTACGTCCAATATAACACGCAAATAAAATCACTTCTTTTTTTTATTTCTTATTCGCTGTCTCTTTTTTTTTTGTCTCTTTCGTTTAAATTCTCCTTCTATAAGATTAAGTGGAGTAATGCTGATTTATGGAGAACGTATTGGAGACAGATTCCGTTGCAGAGAAGTTGGGATTGTGGGTGGTGATGTACAAATGCTTTCTAGCCACCTTGCAGTGAAGTGAACCTTGAAATAATTAATACCAGACATGTTGTCGGTAAATTTCAGTGGGACGTGACATGACTGTCTACTGTTTTAATTTGTTTCAATCGACAATCTCGGTTTCTCAGAAAAATGAACTATAATGAAGGAACAAAACACATGACAATTCGGGAAGTCCGGGCTTCAAACCTCGTGCCTGAATCTGACTGGGGTTCCCTCAGTCACAAAGGCAAATGCCGGATTGGAGGTTTACATGCCCTGATTCATCACCGCCTAAATCACCAATATCATAAACATTAATCAGAATCTGTAATCAGTTACATGAACACAATCCATCTACAATATACACAATATAAATAGAAACTTAAAATTTATTCTTATTTATAATATTGTTTCGTTAAGTCTCTATACGTTATTTTTCTGTATTGTTGTATTTTCTACATTAAATAGTCTATGTTTTCCAATTGTAAACTAAGTTATATTATTACTAACATCTGTGGCATCTGTGGCATGTAGCATTAGCCAATCTCATTGAATGTAATAATTTATTATATTTTACGAATTACTTTGTACCTCGGTTGATTTATGGTGACGTGGAAGAGAAGGCTTGATGGCCTTAACTTACTTACAAATGGCTTTTAAGGAATCCGCAGGCTCATTGCCGCCCTCACATAAGCCCGCCATCGGTCCCTGTACAAAATCAATCCAGTCTCTATCATCATATCCCACTTTCCTCAAATCCATTTTAATATTATTCTCCCATCTACGTCTCGGTCTCTCCAAAGGTCTTTTTCCCTCCGATCATCCAACTAACACTCTATATGCATTTCTGGGTTCGCCCATACGTCTAATAATATAATATAATATAATATAATATAATATAATATAATATAATATAATATAATATAATATAATATAATATATAATATAATATTAGTACATTATGCAACGAGCCTATAATGGTAGAGTAATTAAGACGAGAGTATGTTTGTTTATGAAACGAGCGCAAGCGAGTTTCATAATTTTCATACGAGCGTCTTAATTACCATTATAGGCAAGTTTCATACGACTTTTTATGCTCGACCATATTTCTAACTTGAAATTATTCATAAGTATTCATGTTATGGTTATGTGAGGAGCGGAACTGACCTGAATTGTGAGATGTGCTCAGACGCGAAAGTATTGATTTTTTCCGAAACACAAATGTCATTGACCTTGATATAATCTAGATAATAACATAAACATTAGACTTGATATAACCTGGAAATTGATTTAGAATTGAAAAACGAGATGACAAATTGAATTTATTTGAATATTATTTACAATTAAAGTTAATTATTATAGTAACAGAACATAACCTTCTGCGACAGTATTGGATTTCCAGCCGCCGTGACTTTTCGCTAATTGTCTTTCGATTGCATATCTGAGAATAATCGATACTTGCGGTTTTATAATGTACAATCAGTACAATGGTGATTTCTTATTGGCTGAACAAATGAATTATAATGAATAGGTGTACTTTAATGAGGTGCATTAAAGGGCTACTACCAGGTGTATAATTACTACATATCGGCATGGTCGAGCATATAATATAATATAATATAATATAATATAATATAATATAATATAATATGGAGGGGGAAAGGAGCTGACCATCCTACATCACTATTTCAGTTGCCTCATGAATGGTGCCCTATTGTTGTCATTTATGAGATTCTAACCTGTCTTCGGACTGTTGACAAAATAATAACAATATAATATAACACAACATACAGTAACACAACACAATACATGCCATAAATACTCGTATATCATATAGACCTAGTTATTATGGTACGATAGGACATGACGTGATAGGCATTAAAATTTATTATACGGTAATGGAAAAATTAAGAAATTCCTTATAAATGGTAATTTGTCTAAAAATTAAATTTACTTATATTTAAATATAAACTGCTCCATTGTATATGCCTAACACTTGAAGAAATTTTTTAGCCGTCGTAGTCTGCTTTGTAGAAATACTTTTACACACGAATAATGTTTATATCGTAGATAAAATCTTCCTCTTGAATGCACTGTGATGCAGCGTCATACGATTAATCAGTAATGGAAAAATACATGTACAAAAATTGATCTTGAAATTAGAAGATAGTCTTGCTGATAACCTTGAAAAGTAATCAGTAAATCGGTAAATGCGATCTCGAGATTACGGTCTTTCGTTGACATTTTTAGAAACACAAATAGATCACAGATTACATCAACTTTACATACCGATAACTTAAAACAAGATATTATGGCGACAGTTTAAAAATGAATTTTATTCAGGATGAATACGAGTTTCTGAACATGTGAAGTAAGTTGTCCAGGTCATTTGTTGTTATTGTTGTTTTGAAAGCAATTCTTCGTTATCGATTTTCAAATTCAATTTTTCTTCACGTGTTTATAATAAATTTATTAACCACAAACTTATGAAGAAAATATATTGTAGTGTTTCTAAAATGATTTCTAGTTCTTGCGTAGGTAATTGATTTCAGGATTTCTAATACTTCGAAATTGGTTTTTCATAAGTAGGGGCAGATGTTGATGACCTAAAAATATACTTAAAATGACCATTAAAATGCCCTTAAACTAATGGAAAAATGACATGGAATTAAAATAAATGACATTTAAATATTATTCAAATTACTCTCACCACAAGTACTTAAAAATTAGTCACCTTGTTTCAATGTCTGCCCTACAAATCTCGGAGTGAGGCGACAACTTCCTGGAATTTGACTAAGATAAAGGAAAAAAAAACATGCAACAAAATGAAGGTTTTAAGGGAAAATTATAGATTTCAATGAGAGTTACAATGTTTTTCAATCAGGGGTGATCCATGTCAGTGCCTTCATTCTCTGTCTCCTCCTTCTTCCGCGCTTCACATTTGTTACCAGATCTTCCAGATGAGGAAGTGTGAATGACAAAGTAAATTGTGGGCGCAGCGTGCATTATTGCAATTTTTGTGTTAAAAATACTGCCTACTACAGTAGAGATCCCTTCCGAACCATATTGAGGACACAACGTCCTCTCCAGGACATGGTGAAAGTTTCCTCTCTTCCAAACATAAATTCTAAAGACACCCTCGTACCGACAAAAATAACAGTAGCGGTCAAAGTCCTCACTTAAACTAAGCTGCTGTCAAGCATTTTATATTACTTCCGTTGTCAGGTGAAGCTTTCAGTGGAATGAGGGATGGACTTTAGAGTCTGTTCCAAACTATAAAACTCAAACTTCACTGTTATTCGCTTATTCAGTAGGTAATTACTACTGCTTATTTGCTTAGAAAATAATTTAACAGACCTGTCGGTAAAGAAGAAAGTAAAATGCATTCCAAGTTATCTAAAACTTGTTCAAAGTACTAAAAATGACCAAAAAATTCCGAAAAAAATATAAAAAAGACCTATTAGTTCAAAAACGTAAAAAAGTGCAATATAAGAAATTATTTTTACGTTGATATTAACATAGAAAGGATTTCTATATTAATAGGCATCGTCCTAATGTGAAAAATAAGAAGACTACTTTTCATCAACATCCGCCTCCTATTCACAAGCTATATCTCTGACAGAATGTTTGTATAACGGTTACTAACATTATGTAGGAATTTGTCTAGGTTTTTATCCACGTTCAATATGTACGAGTTAGTTTATCTAGGAATTGAAAACATAAATATAATATTTTCTGTACTAAAGGACACTGCTCCATCTATTTAGTAGAATGCGTTTGAGTCTAAAGAAAGCATAAAACAGTACAAAGTGATCTGTTGTGTCGTGAATCCAAGCCCCGCATACCGGTAAGGGCTATTCCATCTCAAATCGACCGAAATACAGAGAAAATTGACCTTGCAATTTTTAAATACAATGAAACTTTTTCTGTCCGTTGACAACTGTGATACAATGCTTTGTGCAAAGTTTGAGGCATCAGAACTTCATAGTGTTTAAATTAAAAATATTTACATTTATCGTATTTTCATAAAATTAGCAACTTTAAGCTATTGTGGCTCCGAAACCCTTTCAGCCAATGATCAAAATCATGGTTTATTTTGATGCTAAGAAATTAAAGTTTATATTGACATGTAAACAATTTTTCTTACTTTTTATGGAAATGGAAAAATTTAGATTTTTCTTCATTAAGACGCCTTTGCCTACGAAAAAATATTTTAAAAATATATAGTTAGATTCCGCATTGAAAGTACAAATAAACACATATTTTTACTGGTGTACCGTTGATAAGAAAGTATTAAAAATATCAAATAAAGAAAATAAATAGTACGCGCGTGAAGTAACCAGCTGACTGTGAGGCGGGATTTAGCCGAGACAAGCAAGGCCAGGAGACAAACAGTGATGTTTCGTCTAGTAGCGCATAGCTGGGCTAGCTTTATCACAAGTTTTCATAAACACAGGAGTAAAATGACGCCCAATGCTCGCTTATCTTCAGCTCTTGGCCAGTGCGAGCGGCATAGTCGGAGGCACCGATTTTGGCAGATGACCTCGATGACATTTCCAGTAGGCGAGCCAATATTGTTTGTGTAAGCTGCGAGAGCGAGATGCGATAACATTCTGAGTCGTTCATATTTTCATAACAGCAGCTCATATCAATTATCCTTATTATGAAACACACCACGGTACAGTCCTACTCAAAGAATACCTTTAATAAATGTAAATGACTTCCATTCGCAATGATTTTACAATACATCTCCTACATTTTCTAAATTAAATTAATTCTTAATTAAAAGGAAAAAGCATTGCATTGCGCATATATATATATATATATATATATATATATATATATATATATATATCCTACCCTTACCAAATCAATATACAAGATCTGTCCAGTAATAATCTAGGGATCGTCCACTGGTGGTGCGATAACTCAAGTTAATAAAATTACGATTCTTCTTAAGAATCAAAATATAATTTGGTTAATTGGGTAAAATTGCATGCTGCGGAAGTTAGATTTATATAAGAGTATAATAAATAGGATTGTAATGGATATTACAAGGACAATAATTTCTTCACATACACATTGTGAATAGAACAGAGAAGAAAGCATTTTAAAACATTCGAAATCGTACAAAATATCGGAGAAACTAATTTTCCCTATAGAAATTGCACCAATTGAAAAATATAATTACCATTCACAATAAATACTGTATTTTATGGATTCTAAAAAGTTGTTTATTAATCTAGAGGTATTGGCTGATGACTATATTAAATTCCAGCACAACATTCATTCAGAATATGTAGAAATTACACTTTGGATTTTACTAAATGTATAGGTCTACTATCAAAAGGTGTTACATACCCCCTTAAATACTGTACATGTGTTACCTGTGCGATATCCGATGTTTAATGTTTTAAAATATAATTCATAGTACTGAAACTGCCATATTGAATTCGCACAAATTGTATTATTCGTAATTTTCGTCTCGAAAACCCCTAAGATATCTAATTTAATTTTTCACCCATTTTTGTCCCACTCCACCACTTTAGGGACAAAGTCGGACTAAATAATACCTTATTCGTATTCTGTGATCGCAAAGATCCCCAGATATCGACTTTCATCGTGATCGGATGACATGAGATTTCTCACTCCCTTCTGCCTTTTCATCAGTACCTTAGGATATGGTATTTAAAAAATCTAAGAATGTTCAACCAATATTGTAGAGAGTAACCTTCATTTTAAATTTTGCGTGTCTAGTTAAATATAGTTTAGTGAATTTTTAAAATCGTCGTCTCCTCTCTGTTCCGAAGTAAAAAAAAAAAAAAAAAAAAAAAAAAAAAACACGAAGTTATTTCAAGGGAGTAGTCTACATGACATTGAATTTTTTTACTTTCCTTATACATTTTAGAAACAATTCTGAGAGATGAGATGAATAGTCTAACCCAATTTTATGAGTGAATTTTTGTTTTAAATTTAAAGGCTGCACGTCTGCTGGTTAAAAAAAATAAATCGGTATAATTATTTTGATCATTACTGCCTCCCATTTTCCATCCCTTAATGATCGTATTTCGTAAAACTCAGTCTTATCTATTGACTAAGGATTAACATATTTCCATATACATATATATATATATATATATATATATAAAACAGATTATATTTCCATTTCGTACACTATTCTGGTCACGAGACAAAATCATATGCTTTGTCTTTTCGGCATTTACTACCAAACCTATCGCTTTATTTGCTTCAAGTAAAATTTCCGTGTTTTCCCTAACCGTTTGTGGAGTTTTTCCTAACATATTCACGTCATCCGCATAGACAAAAAGCTGATGTAACCCGTTCAATTCCAAACCCTCTCTGTTATCCTGAACTTTCCTAATGGCATATTCTAGAGCGAAGTTAAAAAGTAAAGGTGATAGTGCATCTCCTTGCTTTAGCCCGCAGTGAATTCGAAAAGCATCAGATAGAAACTGGCCTATACGACTCTGTTGTAAGTTTCATTGAGACACATTTTAATTAATCAAACAAGTTTCTTGGGAATACCAAAGACACATATAGACTGCTGTAATATCTGTTTAGTTTTTGGAGGTGACTGTCCAGAGTGCACAAATACTCGGGCGTGCATGTTTACTCTTATGTCCTACCCATTCCACTGCGACAGAGATAACAGCCGATCTTGCAGCGGTGAGGACTCGCTCACCACTTCACATAAAGAAAATCCACCTGCCAAAATCCCTGGCGCGACCTATACTGCACCGTTCAAGTCCAGGTGTATGAAAATAATTTATTTAATACCCTCGAAACTTATATCCAAACCACTAAGCAAACAATGTCGAATCCCTCTTAATAATGCAAGGTTTTTTCTAAATTTTTTTTTTATATTTTTACAAATTGGCAAAAAGCCTAAAATTAAGTAAATTAGATTATCTGTCTCTCTGTATACAGTAAAAATAAGGATTACTTCTTAACATAATCTACCAAATGTCAGCTTCAAAATGAGCTCCCGTTCAATGTTCTGCAGTAAATGGTTCCAGAATTCTTAGCGCTGAAAGAGGCTTGTTTTTATAAAATACGCTAAATTTGTCGCTCAATAGTACGAAAACCGTTTGACTTTCGATAGTATATTTTTGAAAATGCACTGTCCTCAGCACCTTGTATAAATAGGGAAAAAATTAGAGTATTAAAAAAATGCGAGGTTTTTTACTGATCGATTTCATATGGAATAGCCCGTAAGGCTGATATTATCTAGACTTTGGGGTGTGTTTCCGAGCGTCTCCTGATGGTGACTGTGATGAAGGAATGTTTTCTCTGTGCTCCCCGTGAAACACAGATCATTGCATCATTGCGGCAGTAGACTTCTGAGAGCATGGAACGCGGACCGCGGCCCTGAGAACCACCCACTGAAGCAATAACTGATAAGAGGAAGGTCGAGCGCCGTTGTGGAACAATGCCTCGTAAACACGCAGATTTGCACATACGGTGCCATCGCGGCATTGCCATTTAAATGCCATCCAGTCCAGAATAGCATGGTCTTGATCAGGGTTGTATAGTAGACGCTGGATATCAGCGAGCCTGGCCTACGTCACAGAGAAAGGAGGGCGACATGAGGAGAAACAAACAAATGAGGAGCATAGTATCAAAGTTAGACAACTCCATTTTTTTTAGATTTCGGGACAGTGATTGTTTCTCATAGAATTTTGTGTGCTGAATGCGATTCTGGAACTGTTTAGGTTCAAAATTTTTATTTTATTGGGGTATTTTACGACGCTGTTTCAACATCTAGGTTATTTAGCGTCTGAATGATATGAAGGTGGTAATGCCGGTGAAATGAGTCCGGGGTCCAGCACCGAAAGGTACCCAGCATTTGCTCGTATTGGGTTGAGGGAAAACCCCGGAAAAAACCTCAACCAGATAACTTGTCCCGACCGGGATTCGAACCCGGGCCATCTGGTTTCGCGGCCAGACGCGCTGACCGTTACTCCGCAGGTGTGGACTTTAGGTTCAAAAACGGACAACAGACCGAAAATATCACTTAATTTTGCGCTTTAGAACCAAAATGTAGACAACTCCACTGTGGCTTGCTTTCTAATTGGGACAATTCCTTCAGTAGCCAATGAGAAGCCCACATTCGTACCACCTTTTCCCACCACTCATCGCGAATACAACATGGCTGATTGTTTATATAATCGGTTTGTGGATGAATAAGACGTACTGTTTCACGTAAATTTGCTTTGAAAACGAGTTCTGCATATAAGACGAGAGTCATAACAAATTTACTCGTAAATACGTTTTCAGTGAAAGTTTTAAGTTAATCTATAGTAGTAGTAGTAGTAGTAGTAGTAGTAGTAGTAGTAGTAGTAGTAGTAGTAGTAGTAGTAGTAGTAGTAGTAGTAGTAGTAGTAGGTTTATTTTTCCTGGCAGAGTTAAGGCCATGAGGCCTTTGATGGAATGGAATTGATAGAACAAGGTTATGCTCTGAACGTGTATCACGGTTGTGGTGGGATGCTAAAAGTGTGAAGCGAGGAACTAAGTAACTAGGTGTGGAATTATTTAAAATCTGATACAGCAAACAGAGTGAATGAACTGAACGTCTCTCCCGTAAACGAAGCCAAGATAATTGAAAGAAGTACTCGGAGACATGATCATAGCGACGGCTGTTAAAAATGAAACCAACACAAGCATTATGAACACGCTGAAGCCTCAATGACAATTCAACATTAAGATCGCTATACAAAACGTCGCAATAGTCAAAGTAAAGCATCACCAAGATCTGTTTCAGTTTAGAAGGAAAGACATTTTTCAGTCTTCTCAGTGAATGCAAGAAGGTGTCCTAAAAATGAGACAGCGAAAACTTTCCAAAAGATGTTACAGGTTCTTTTTTAACAATAAAATCAGGATTATCCAAGAAATTCATTATCTTATTAATGCTAGCACGGTTTAGGATAACTTAAGGGGACACGATACTAAAATTTCCAAGTACCATATTTTTAAGGTTTCACTATAGTGAAATCAATAACTATAATACTTATGAAGCTAGATTCACCAAATTTTGTTCACTCGTATAATTGGTTAATAATGAGAAATGTACAAAATTTCATCCGTCTATGATAAGTGGTTTGCGTTTTCTTAATATTTTATTCAAATATTGAATCGCTTTATATAAAAAGTTCCTTGCTCCACAATTTACATTATTGTTAACTGATATTCACTTATATGGATCTTCATATGCATGGGACCAAAACTTAATACAGGGTTTTGCTGTAAATTTAATCAGCAAATTACTAGAATTTTTTATTATAAAAGAATAGAAAATAAAAATATTAATAATCATAAAAAATGCCTAGTAATTTACCGACTCACTGTACAGAAAATCCCAATAGTAATGATTATTACATTGTATACAAAGAATCATATAAGTGAATATCAGTTAAAAATTATGGAAATTGTTGCGCAAGGGATTTTTTATATAAAAGATACAATATTTTATTAAGGTGTTAATAAAATGCAAACCACTTATCATAGAGGGATGATATTTTGTACATATTATTATTTATTAGATACATCAGTCATAAAAGTTTTGTGAATTGAGCTTTAAAAACATGGAAGTTAGTAATTTCAGTATAGTGTCCCCTTAACCATGATTTATGTTTTTAAATAAGACTGAGCTTTAGAGATATGAAAAAATAATTATGATACTCTTATTCTCTAATAAAGAATTGTAAAATGTATTATATACTTTGGCAGAATTATGAAAATTGACATTTTATATGAACTAAATTAATGTTATATATATACAGAATACAGTGCTCTATGTACTGGAATATTCATAATTGTCGTAACTATAATACAGTATTAATTACTGAGCAATTAATATATACCTTAAAAATGATGCATCGTGTTTCAAAATATGATACAGGACATTCCAAAAAATAATACATTACAAATGCTTTTCTTCTATGCTAGATTGATTTCCGATCAAATACTGACCATTCTTTCTGCAACGAAAATAGGGCTAATGGCCAATCAAACCTTCCTTAATCGTTGATTGTATTGTATTGTATTTATTAACATTCTATGGTATTCATACATTGCTTGCAGCTAGAATATGGAACAAGTCAAAAAAACTTAATACTATTATAAAATCTTAATTTATAGTTACAGTTTAGATGAAATATATACAGACGAGACTTACAATATAGTCTACTAGTACAACACAAAGTTTTAGTATCAATTTCATGAAGTGTTACTGAATGTCATGAGATCACTTAAAGAATAGAAAAGGCGTGAGAAATTAGGTACTTCTTTAATTTGGCCCTAAATAATTTTATATTTTGAGTTTCATTTTTTATATCGATAGGGAGGCTATTAAAAATTTTTACTGCCATATAACACACTCCTTTTTGATAGCATGATAGACTTGCCGATGGAATATGAAAGTCATTTTTTGACGTGTATTTATGCTATGAATTGTTGAATTAGTTACAAAGTTTTCACGATTACATACGAGGAAGATTATTAATGAAAAGATATACTGACAAGCCATGGGCATTATTTGCAGTTTTTTTTAAAATAGTCCTGCACTATTCCCTAGATTTGGCACCTACTATTATTGAATTGAATTGAAAGAGGAGGATTGGGAGGACAAATTTAAAAGGTACGCAAAACGCGTCCTTGCAAGGGGTTCGGGGCTGCAAGAAACTAAATATGTGAGCTCCAAGCCTGTTGGTCACTAGTCTCACTCCGGGTTACGCTGCTCCACTGAAGGAGCTCTTGAAAATTTTGAAGGGGAAAACCGAAAATGGACGTAACCTCTTAGGTACCACATACGCGAGGGGACGGAAATGTGATCAAAGTGATCACGGGACGGGACGAGGAGGAAATGGCTGGTGTAAATCTACACATTGAAATGAACTGTGTCATTTCGCAGTGCAGGAGGAGTCGAGAAGACTCTGTCGTCTGTTGTTTGATGACAAGGCAGGTGAAGACCGCCAGGAGAGACGCCGTGAATTCTGAATCTGCAAATTGAAAGGTTCCCTGTCCTTTCGCATTGTGACTACATGAGTGACGTTGCACATGTATTTCGTAATTTTGTAGACTCTGAACTAGGGCATTAAGTTGTTTGTTAGAAAAAAGGGGAATTTACCACGGAAATACCTTAGGCAGGATGAGTTGTCTCAATATAAGAGACTCCTCCTATTATTCTAATTACTCTTTTTTTGTAATAGAAATATACTGTTACTATCTGTGGAATTGCCCCAGAATATTATTCCAAAACTCATTGATCATATCTAATCGGCTTTTCTCCAACCGGGTCTAAAAATATTAAATTACACAACATTTCTTAATACTCGCGAAAATACCCTCCGACTAGAATTTTACCCGAAAGTTGTGTAAATATCCGCCGATTGGCAGCACTGAATTGTACCGCACCAGTTCTTTGAACTGCGATTCCCCCGTCAGTGTGTCAGCGCTGAAGCAATGACACCGCGTTCCGCAAACCGCGGTCGGTTCCGCGTTACGCAGCCGGCCCGCGACTGCACTTGCCAACAAAGCAGCGACTCTCCCTGCGCGGCCTTGGAACCGAGGGCGGCCGAGTCAAGGGCACGCAGAGTGGCGGGCGGGGTCATCGGGCGAAGGGAGGCTCTTGCCCGCCAGTCTGTCCGCCCATTGCCGGGCTCATTCACTCGCCGGGACAAAGAGCGTTGTTCTGCCGCGGGAACAGACGAATTCCACACGCAGCAAGGCGTGAGCTCGCCGACGAAACAGGCGGGGCGCCGGCCGGGACTTTCTAGCTATACATGGGATCGATCGTTCAGAGTGAAATACTTTACACAAATAAAACTGAACCAATCAGCTTATAGCAAACAGTAAGTTCACAATAATAATAATAATAATAATAATAATAATAATAATAATAATAATAATAATACTTACTTACTTACTTACTGGCTTTCAAGGAACCCGGAGGTTCATTGCCGCCCTCACATAAGCCCGCCATTGGTCCCTATCCTGAGCAAGATTAATCCAGTCTCTACCATCATATCCCACCACCCTCAAATCCATTTTAATATTATCTTCCCATCTACGTCTCGGCCTCCCTAAAGGTCTTTTTCCCTCCGGCCTCCCAACTAACACTCTAATAATAATAATAATAATAATAATAATAATAATAATAATAATAATAATAATAATATTTACTTACTTATTTACTGGCTTTTAAGGAACCCGGAGGTTCATTGCCGCCCTCACACAAGCCCGCCATTGGTCCCTATCTTGAGCAAGATTAATCCAGTCTCTACCATCATATCCCACCTTCCTCAAATCCATTTTAATATTATCTTCCCATCTACGTCTCGGCCTCCCTAAAGGTCTTTTTCCCTCCGGCCTCCCAACTAACACTCTAATAATAATAATAATAATAATAATAATAATAATAATAATAATAATAATAATAATAATATTTACTTACTTACTTACTTACTGGCTTTTAAGGAACCCGGAGGTTCATTGCCGCCCTCACATAAGCCCGCCATTGATCCCTATCCTGTGCAAGATTAATCCAGTCTCTACCATCATATCCCACCTCCCTCAAATCCATTTTAATATTATCTTCCCATCTACGTTTCGGCCTCCCCAAAGGTCTTTTTCCCTCCGGCCTCCCAACTAACACTCTAATAATAATAATAATAATAAATAATAATAATAATAATAATAATAATAATAATAATAATAATAATAATAATATTTACTTACTTACTGGCTTTTAAGGAACCCGGAGGTTTATTGCCGCCCTCACATAAGCCCGCCATTGGTCCCTATCCTGTGCAAGATTAATCCAGTCTCTACCATCATATCCCACCTCCCTCAAATCCATTTTAATATTATCTTCCCATCTACGTCTCGGACTCCCCAAAGGTCTTTTTCCCTCCGGCCTCCCAAGTAACACTTTAATAATAATAATAATAATAATAATAATAATAATAATAATAATAATAATAATAATGCTTACAAATGGCTTATAAGGAACCTGCAGGTTCATTGTCGCCATCACATAAGCCCGCCATTGGTCCCTATCCTGTGCAAGATTAATCCAGTCTCTATCATCATATTCCACCTCCCTCAAATCCATTTTAACCTCTTCCCTTACTATATATTTTTCCAGTTTTGTGAAAAAAGTGTCATATTTTTTTTATTTTCGTAAAGAGGTCATTTAATATTGCAGAATCACTGTGCATCACTAATTTTCGAACTACCTCAAAAATCACTATGAAATAGACATGAATTCATACCTGAATTATTATCCCGAGTTATCTCATGTACCTTGATTGCAGCTCTGGCAGTTGTCCCACTTTGATTCTCTCCTGAACTATTTACCAACTTATGTTTTTTTATGGATTAATTCATGAGGTACAATACCAGTGCTGTTATCAAGGCGTTAAATGTTGCTTGTCGTGTGATAGACTCGAAAGCAGGGTATTACGCACAGTGGCACATTGCATTCCGGACAGTAGTATCTGCTCTCCTATATGAGAGCGTTTTGGGAAGAATGGTGTAGCAGCCATTGAATACATCTGTACATCTGTTCTTCAGGTTTGTGAATAATGTTCTGCAGTATCACTATGCCCAAAAGTTCACGTATTTCAGAGTCTGTAGTAGGCGGCCACGAATTATTTTCAGCATTCTGTGAACACTTATTAGCATGCCGAATCGTCTCCTCGAATATAATGTTGATGAGGTCATTATTAAAGAATAATTTTAAAAAATTGAGAATTATCGTTGTCAGAAACAATGTTAAAATTTCAGGGAATGGGGACCTCGGAGGTGCAGAAGAAATGGTGCCAGATGTTTTCTATTCAAACCACTGTCGAAAAGACGCAACATCAACTGATCTGAATTTGTTTGTTGGTCTGTAACTTCGTTTTCTGATACCGATGTTCCATTTCCTAATCTTCTATAGGAATATATTCCTGATCAAAAGTTTCGGAATCACTAACTTGATCCATCTTTACACAAAACAGCACAAAAACACTAAACAGAAATTACCAAAACTAAGTAGCATCTACTCACTACTGTGTGTGAATGCGATATGAGCATAGAATTCCACTCGCAAGGAAGAAGTACAAAAAAAAAATAAATAAAAAACACCACCAGATATAGCAAAATCACTAACTTCTGTAGTCATCTAATGAGGAAAAGGTTAATGAAAGAATGGAAACGTATATATTCGGGATATAATCCTTAACAGCGAAAATGGGTCTCAAACGAGTTAACTCGGGTTAATAAATTTTGACACAACTTAGCAACCCGAGTTAACTCGGGTTAATCAGGGAAGTGGTTAATATTATCCTCTCATCTACGTCTCGGCCTCCTCAAAGGTCTTTTTCCCTCCGGCCTCCCAACTAACACTCTATATGATATGATATATATTTGATGTCAACATTTACATCCATGTAATGTGGACCTCACATTTTGTATCCGGTGCCACAATTACATTCATTACAGATATACCTTTTGTAGACGCTCTTATAATTTAATTTTCGACCCCATTTAGTAAGTCTTGAAGTTTTTAATAACCAATTGAATTTGAACTCTAAATATGTCAGCAATCCTGCATGGCCTTCGTGTAACAGTCTATTGTTTATTGTAGTGTGTGTTTTGTTTTATTCTGAAATGCAATAATTAGTTCTCAAAATTGACGAAAGATGGATTTTGGAAAATAGGAAAATTATGTAGGAAAACTAACGCTTCACTAAAAGTTACTATTTTCCTGAAAATCCTTGGATGCCAAGCTTCAAAATGACGGGTCATTCATTAAAATCCGTTCAGCCGTTTTCCCTTAATTTTCATTACCAGTTTAAATTATATATATATATATATATATATATATATATATTATCAATAACTTTGTTGAGGTTATCAGACGCATAGATGAATTTATATCCTTTTTGAAGGATTTGCGTTTCATTTCCTGTGAGTTCTACATTTGTTAGGTTAACTATCCTATTATCCTGTTTTGTGGATGTTTGTTTGGAAGGATGCGAAAGCGTAATATTGTTGATTAGAGTTGCAAGTTTTTTACGTAATACATCTTATTTCTTGCTAATTAGCTAATTACTTTTTTCATGACAGGTAGAATTTATTTGATAAGCTATCTAAGACGGCAAATACATAATATTAATTTCGGCTCTTACAGATTAAACAGAAAATATCAGTGACTGTAAGTACTTGAAATCAGGTGACATGTGGGCAAGTTGGTGGAATTTTGTTGAGTATTTCAGAACTCCTCTGCACCATAGCTTTTCCCTTCCTTCTTCCTCGGTTTTGACATCCTGGTCACTCTCTTGGAATCGGTGAAACATCCAGGAGTTATAAATAAGCGTGGACAGTTTGTTTTTGTTTGAAAATGATTCATTTTCACAGTAAAACCAAACAGTAAAACTTTGTGATTGCATTATTGTTTCCTTCAATTTACAAGCATACTTTTGTTAAGCTATACAAAATTGATCAATTCATATCAAGTAGGTTAATTCAATTTATAAGCATAAATAATTCATGAATTGAGGTATAGAGACTACTATTCAATTTACAGCATTATACAATTCATCCGCTAAGCTATGCAAAAATATACAATACATAGTAAACAAATTAATTCAATTTACAAGCATACTTTTGTAGATTAAATTAATTTATAAGCATAAACACTTCATCAGTTGACCTATGCAGACTATTATTGAATTTACAGCATATACAATTCATCAGTTAAGCTATACAAAAGTACACAATACATAGTAAACAAATTAATTCAATTTACAAGGATACTTGTGTTGAGCTATATAAAATTGATTAATTCATATCAAGCAGCTTAATTCAATTTATAAGCATAAACAATTCCTCAGTTGAGGTATACAGATTACTATTCAATTTACAGCATATACAAAAGTACACAATACATAGTAAACAAAATAATTCCATTTACACGCATACTTTTGTTAAGCTATACAAAGTTGGTCAATTCATTTCAAATAGGTTAATTCAATTTATAAGCATAAACAATTCCTCAGTTGAGGTATACAAATTACTATTCAATTTACAGCATATACAAAAGTACACAATACATAGTAAACAAATTAATATGATTTACACGCACACTTTTGTTAAGCTACACAAAGTTGGTCAATTCATATCATAATTCAATTTATAAGTATAAACAATTCATCAGTTGAGGTATACAGGCTACTATTCAATTTACAGCATATGCAAGAGTACACAATACATAGTAAACAAATTAATTCCATTTACACCCATACTTTTGTTAAGCTATACAAAGTCGGTCAATTCATATGAAGTAGGTTAATTCAATTTATAAGCATAAACAATTCTTCAGTTGAGGTATACAGACTACTATTCAATTTACAGCATATACAAAAGTACACAATACATAGTAAACAAATTAATTCCATTTACACGCATACTTTTGTTAAGCTATACAAAGTTGGTCAATTCATATCAAGTAGGTTAATTCAATTTATAAGCATAAACAATTCTTCAGTTGAGGTATACGGACTACTATTCAATTTACAGCATATACAATTCTTCATTTAAGCTATACAAAAATATACAATACGTAGTAAACAAATTAATTCAATTTACAAGCATATTTTAGTTGAGCTATACAAAATTGTACATTGTGGATAATGTTGTTGAAACGGAAGAAGGAAACGAGAGTATTTACCCCGAGAAAAACCCTTCTGCAATGTTTGTTTTGTCTACAACAAATTCCACCCAGACTTGACCTAGGTTCGAGTCTTGGCCGCCTGGATCCAGAACGGTCACTCACCAGCAGAAATGTAATGCAACATGTGTAAAGAGAATGCAACTTTTTGTGGAGCCTGTACCACACAGTTGATAGATACTGCAATCAAGCTAAATGCGTGCTGTTCCCTGGCATTAATATCTGTTCAAGGTGAGGCTTTTGTTAACACAACCCCTCGGTCAGTGTTTTCCTGCGTCCAACCAACGCCCTTATCACGTTCAGTCCCCCAGATTCGGAGTTGCGAAATGGACTGTTCCCACCGCATAAAGGTCAAGTTGCTTTGGGAATACTTTTGCCAAGGTCGAGGGATGAGTTCTGTAATCAGGGTATTAGCGATGATAAAACAAAGCTTATCAAGTTCACCTTTACAACGTACGCATAACCTTTCGCGGAGAACAAATTAAACTGCGAGTGATAGCACTCCTTTGTTCGCTTCGCTATCAGGTCCGTCCAGACTTAGCACCGATACTTGTGTGTCCTCTTGTATTTCACATTCTAAGAAAACATTTGTGTAATTCGTTTCGTATCTCACCATTCTTGGTTTTGTTTATTGTAGATAATATTTCACTCTACATAATATAAGAAGTACGGTATAGTTTGTACTGACTTGCTTTCCCATTATAAGAATTGAAGGTTAAAAATAAAAAAAATAGTCCGAAAACAAATTTATGTATACAGGGACATCATTTTACTTTTACTAACATTTCTAATATTAACCTGGCTATACCTTTGGATGAACGGTTGCTAACCCCTTCCACGACTGGAGTTAGGTGATGATACTGGCGTAATATACAAACAAATCACTTTACTAGGTATAGCAGGTAACACATATAAATGACACTCGGGAGGAAATTAAACGCAGAATAAATATGGGAAATGCGTGTTATTATTCGGTTGAGAAGCTTTTGCCATCTAGTCTTCTGTCAAAAAATCTGAAAGTTAGAATTTATAAAACAATTATATTACCGGTTGTTCTGTATGGTTGTGAAACTTGGACTCTCGCTTTGAGAGAGTAACAGAGATTAAAGGTGTTTGAGAATAAGGTTCTTAGGAAAATATTTGGGGCTAAGAGGGATGAAGTTACAGGAGAATGGAGGAAGTTACACAACGCAGAGCTGCACTCATTGTATTCTTCACCTGACATAATTAGGAACATTAAATCCAGACGTTTGAGATGAGCAGGACATGTAGCACGTATGGGTGAATCCAGAAATGCATATAGAGTGTTAATTGGGAGGCCGGAGGGAAAAAGACCTTTGGGGAGGCCGAGACGTAGGTGGGAAGATAATATTAAAATGGATTTGAGGGAGGTGGGATATGATGGTAGAGACTGAATTAATCTTGCTCAGGATAGGGACCAATGCCGGGCTTATGTGAGGGCGGCAATGAACCTCCGGGTTCCTTAAAAGCCAGTAAGTAAGTAAGTAAGTAAGTAAGTAGGTATAGGAGGGAAGAAAAGTAGTTCATCCATTTACGTAAACTAGGAAATATCGCGATTTTGAGTTTGATAATTTTCATTAGATTTTTGTTTAATCAAAATAAAGTACAGTATTAACAATGAGTGTTTTTACTCACGAACTGAGCTGTCCATGCGGACGTATTCATTATGCAGTGTATATTATGCTTTCTATAGCACATTAGCGTACACTATAGAGAATGAAGTTAAATCGAAAAATAATCAAATATGGATATTTAAACACATTTTTTAAAATGGTGGCCGTTCATTTCGATACAGGCTTGAGTTCTAATGTGCATATTATCGCACTATAGACTATTGCACCTAATTCCAATTACCAGTTTCGTTCTTCGTACTAGTAACTCATGTTGAAATAATTCTGCACTTACTCTATAAATGAGTACCTTACGTACTGTAAATTCAATCTTAACTTCTGCCCGATCCGAAATCTACTGTCCGTCCATGTGGTTATGTCGCAGGGTCGTAGAAAGGGGGAAAATCACGTGACAGTTAATTACTTAACGAGGCCCTTTTATTTAAGTTATTTTAAACAGTTGTATAATATTACGTATACGTCCAATTCCTAACAGAAATTAATGTTTTCAGAAAAGAGCTAAGACAGCCCAGCCACTAGCCTTTACAAAGAGGCGAATAGAAGCGGGTAGGGAAACCGGGATGCGAAATAGGCAAATGGGCGACAGTACCTGTGCGAAAATGATTCAATATTGAAAGCTCTTTCGTCACTGGAAAACGCGAACATATTTTTGGAACATACTGTTTACTATGACCGTAAGGCTACTGTAACTGTATATGTGGTCTTGGATCTGTGTGGAGGACGGTTGAACTTCATTAGTAGAAGGGGTGGGAGTGAAGTACGTTCAAAAACTCAGGTACAATAAAAATTGAAGTAAAAATAAAATGATGTCCCTGTATATATATATATATATATATATATATATATATATATATATATATATATATGTATGATGATGCTTGGGACACAATCCCTAAATCCTGCAATTTTGCACACATTTAATTTAAAATCGTATTCCCAGTCATTAACCTCCCATTGTAACAGGATACAGATGACGTCATAATGACGACAGACAGATCCTTGTCCTATACCAGTGACCGGCATGTTCCGTGCTCTGTGACGTCATACGACGTAGCCGCTTTGCTCTTTGTTCGGCAATCTCTGCATACTGAGCACAGCGTGGAGAGAAGGTTCAACTGAACAGTGGTGGTGCGGCGGCTATGCACGGACAGAGCGCGATCCATTCTTCTGAGATAGTATGGGAACAGCACAATTACAATACATTTGTACGAAAACAAAACTGTACAACCTTGATAAATCAATGTAACAAAATATTTTGGTTTGTAATCAAATTTAATGTACTTACAATAACATGAAACTCATAATGCAGCCACTTGCAGAAGCTTTTGCATATATAAATGAAATTCTGAAACTGCTATAAACATACAAGCATATAAATAAATACTTTAAGCAGTACTGCAACACTTTGTCTACTCGGAAACTTGAAAACAGTTCGTTTTTAAAGCACATTTTTCTACATGATATACAGATTAAACTATATAGGCCCTATCTTGGTGAGTAGTATGCAAAGTATATTTCAACTTTTGAAACACACCATCACTTTGTGTCACTACCGTGCCCAAGCTAAACGCTTTGTCGAGATTTTTTTCCTCTTTTTTCGCGCACTAATTTTGCAATATTTGGAGTCATAATCTGGCTAACACACAAGCGAAGAATATGTTTCAAGTTCAGATCAGACAGGTGGTTTCTATGTTATGGTTTGCAGATCTTCATACAAGAAAAGAACTGTTCACATACGTACGTAAATCCGAATATGCTCAACATTCTAGCAGCAAATCTATGCAATCGAAGGAATCTTGCCTGGGGAAATCTTCTATAAAATGTAGATAGATCCTTTTTGTTTTCAAAGCGGTCTTTCATTTCAATATCATTTTGCAAATCAAGGACTTCCAGTTGCAATGATGATGGAACACTGTCAATATTCACTGAAAATGTTGCCGCAAATATGGAAATATCAGATTGAATATTTGCAAACTCTTGAAATCTGCAATCAAATTCCTGATTCAGTTCTTCTAATATTTGTACATACTTATTCGTGTCTGTAATTGGGTGACATACTGTAGACAGACTCAACTGCTCGCTCTCCGAAGCTCTTGCGATCTGACTGGCTCTTACGTCACAACTGCAGCATCTGCCGGCCACTGTCCTATACGGTTCTCGAACGCACAAGTGCGTATTTTACACAGCGTTCAAGCTGCGCCTTAACAGCTTCGTACACTACAGCCGATATTCTTTTCCTCCTGATGGAAACCTTGGGGTATTTCACACCTCCAATGTAAACAATGCGAGATGCAACTTCCTCCTGACGTAGCTTCGCCGTACTGCGTGTGCAAGTCCTTGTACACATTTCCGTAACGAGGAAAGTAATAAACAACTTGTATTCATCTACGTGCTCTCATTCCTGTTTGGAGTTTCCGACTTCACAGTTGAGGTAAAATGCTGTTTATAATACAATCGGAATTTAGCCCTACTTTGATAATTTTGTAGCTCTTTAAGTACGTTCCCTCCAGCTGTGAAACTCCTCATCGTTCTTGTAAGAAAGTAATATACTGAAATTTCCCAATAGAGGAAAACGTCGCAGGAATTCCGCTATTTAGAAGCGTCCGTTATTGGAAAATGAGAGGAAATTAATGTATTCAACTCTCAATCATACGGATACAAAACTATTTTTTATTTGTCAAGATTACCGAAACATTGTCATTTTATTTTTAATGTTTTTTGGAAGTAATGTGACTCGTTTGTTCATTTTTGTACCCAACATTTGGAAACGCATTTCTAGCAATTTTAACATATTAAAGATAAACTATGGTGAAATAATGGTGAAAAATTAAGGAAATCCACTTTCTTTGTTTTTATGTTCGAAATTATTCTTGTTTTATTTATTTATTATTTTACTAATAATTATAACATAACATATATTATATATATAGAAAAAATTTAGCTCGCCCCTGAAAGAGGAGAATCGTGCTCAGGGGCGGATTCCTGAATTGAAATTAATAATTATACAATACAATTTGTCTTATGTCTACTATGCAATCATAGTATATAAATTTTAATTTATAATTTTTCAATTTTTATAAAATCCATACATAACTTTTTGAATTTAATACTAGAACTATTAGAATTGACAGGATTAGGATATTTAAATATAAATTTGTTACATATTCTTGGGCCTAAATTACTACTATGATTAAATACTGTAACAGTGTTGCATTTTGGTTCAAACAATCTTAAAGAATTCATACCTTTTATTTCATAACTATGAGAATACAATCCAAAATTATTTCGATTTTTATGTATGAATTTTATTAATACAGTATAATAAATTTGTCTTATTTTAAGAACATCTAAGAACGTCTAAAAATAAATTTTGCGATGGAAAATCAATAGGTTTATGAAGACATATTTTAATTATTTTCTTCTGTAATAAATAAAATGGATTAAAATTGTATTTAAATGAGCTACACCATCCTATAATTCCATACATAATTACAGATTGAAATAAAGTTAAATATATTGTGTGTTAAATTTGTATTCCCAAGAAACTAGTTCGATTAATTAAAATGTGTCTCAGTGAAACGTACAGCAGAGTCCGTATAGGCCAATTTCTGTCAGAAGATTTCCCAATTCACTGAGTGGGTCGGATGCCAGTATATGAACGTAAGTCCAGAGTGATTGAAGTTGCTGGTGGCAAGGACCCATCTGAAGGGGCGGAGGCGTTTTTTCGAGTCGTGACGGCCTCCTAACGGGTGCCGTGGGAACGCTGCCCCGGGCGCCCTCCCTGGTGAGGGGGTGGTTGGGGTCGGGGGCGACGGTGTTATCAAGCTCCGCAAATATATATTCAAACTCCGCAAATATGGTTCGCGGTCACAACAATAACAACTACCCCCCCCCCGTTTTCCCCTCCCCTACTGTGATAGCTCTGGAACTATTTTCCGTGTGCGCGCGCAGGACTGATTACTCTGCGCAAAGCTACAACACACTCACTCCTCCACAGCTGGCTAGAGATGAGCTTAAACGATATTTTCAAGTATCTATGACAACTGTGACTGTGACAATTAAATATCTGTGACTTTTATCGGTGATTTTGTCACACCGATATTTTATATCGATACGTAAGCACAATATGCATGAATTACACCGATATTTTGTCACACCGATAAAAATTAGCAGGAAATATTGAAGACCAGTGAAATATGAATACGATTTCTCTATACACACCACTCATCAGTGATTTGTATGGGAAAATCCAACAAAGAAATTATGTACATGTACCATTAACAAATCCATACTTACCTAACTGAACAGTAACATGTCAAAAGTTAACCTCATGTACCAAGAGGTTATATTATAGATATTGAACCAGTTGATCAGTTTTAAATGTAGTTGGGTATGGAGAAATTGAGGTTATATGATTATCCTAATCGTTTTAAAAATTGATCCCTTTTATTGTATATAATATAATGGATAAATAGGGGATTATTCCTGTGTTCGTCCATGGTCTGGAATTTAGCTAAAGTTTAGATTTAAGACCTCTCCTGGCACCACATTATCATAATCATCCTATCACATCATCGGGGTAATGTAACTCCGCCTTCCAGGTGCCCCAACCTCAGAAGTGGGTTACAGCTAAGCCACGGCCAGGAGAGAAGACCAGAAATGTCGAAAGACAACCTGGTGGCATTGGATAAAAAAAATATATATATATATATAGGATAAATTATTTTAAGTCGTGCATTAACATTATAATATTGAGTCACAGAATAAAAATTAATGAAACATAAGTATTGGGAAAAACATTGGAAATAATTACAAAACGAAACAGTTGTTCAGACAGGATTTTACACAAGATTAAGTACTGGTAACTAATGGTGTTATTATTTAAATCGTGTAATAAATATATAATTTATAATAAGATGGAGAAACTACAGCCCGATTGCTGTTATTGTATCATGCGCACGCGCAAACCTACGACGTAGAGGAGAAAATATCAGTCACAGAGTACTGAATACGGAGCAGATTTCGATAGCGATATTTTGTCACAGATATTTCGCGTCATCAGGCACAGGTTTATCTGTGACAAAAAAAATACCTGTGACAAAATATCGGTTTGTGAAATATCGGCCATCTCTACAGCTGGCGCACTGTTCATTTTGTACGTACCTCGGCCTGCAAGCAACATGATTAAAATGTACAGTCAAAGGGAAAGGGGAAGGAATTAACTGTAGTTGATGGACATAGATACAGAAAGTACTGCAAGAACAAAGAAGAACAGAAATTGAAGTACAAAGTGAAAATATATAATGCCAAAATAGTGACAACTGCTGAAGGTGACATTCTTTTTAAATACAGGAGGAAATCACAACCATGAAAAAGATGTAACAGTACACCGTCAGATAATTACAAATGCTGCGAAACGCAAAGCCAGTGAAGAAGACTTGTTCGACAGACCTTCAAAGTTAATCAGGAGAGAAATATGCTCAGCTCACAAGAAATATGCGAGAAAATAGCGACCTAACAAGAAGGAACTTATACACGCAAAGAAGAAAACTTTAATCAAGACTACTTAAAACTAGCAAGAGGTTCATGAAGCTCTACAAGTAATCCTAAGCCTAGAACAGAGTACACAATATTGACATTATTAATTTATTTACTTTGAAGTGTGAAGAGAAGTTGCTTAGTATTGATGTGAAAGAGTGGGGGTAACCAATGAGGGGAGATAGTTGCGCACTTTGATACGAGGTTGACGAGGGTTTTTTTTTTCTGTTGCGGAGCTTGATATTGGGCGATACTCGGTTATTTTGCGAATTAGTTAGGGTGTGGGTAGGGGCGTCGTCGCTCCTCATGAGTGCTACCTTGACGTGGTAGGAGGGCTTGCGCGTCTCTTCGATCTTGAGTGCACCTCGCGTCGAGTCTGGGACGCTCTGCACAAGGTGACGTGCCGGCAAGTTCCGTTCTTCATCAATGATGGTGGCGGATGGCGGTCTCGAAAATGAGACACACGGACAAGGAAGATAAAGAGAATTGGAGCAGACTTAAAATTCCTTATTTGAGGGAAGTAGTACTGTTCTCCGACCAGGAGATCAACCGTGAAAGGAATGTGCTTACTATTGCCTCATCTATTGGAACGAAGTAGATAAATAATATTACCGTTATAACGCCAGTTTAAAAAACATGCGCTCTCCTGCATATGTTATTTCCTGTATGAAGAGATTAATAGACCAGGAGATTAACTGTGATCTAATTTTGTAACTCGGGTAGTATCAATATGTCTGTATAAATGTTATGGTTTGTGCTGTGAGAGCTAGCCATTAGAGATAAGAGTACCCACGTGTGTGACCTTATGACATCTTATGACATCAACATTCATTCACAGCATTATCCCCCTTCGTCTCATCCGGCAGAGACTTTCTCGTGGTTGGAGCACAGTAGTGTTCTCCAACCAGGAGATAAACCGTAAAAGGAATGTGCTTACTATTGCGTCATCTATTGGGACGAAGTAGATAAATAAGATTAGAGTTATAACCTCAGTTTAAAAATCATGCGCTCTCCTGTATATGTTATTTCCTTTATGGAGGGATTAAAAGACCAGGAGATTAACAGTGATCTAATTTTGTAACTAGGGTAGTATAAAAATGTGTATATCAGTATTATGGTTTGTGCTTTGAGATAGCCAATAGAGATACGAGTACTCACGTGTGTGATCTTATGACATCTTATGACATCAACATTCATTCACAGCATCACCCCGCTTCGTTTCATTCCCTGGAGACTTTCTCGTGGTTGGAGTACAGTACTGAGGTGAGTTTTTTCTTACTGTCGGGATATGTGGAGAGGGATAAGACGATTACTTACGTATTTGTTGACATTAACTTCGACGGTCAACATGGACACGGAGCATTTGATTTGTGTTGTGGAATATTGCCGTACGCAGCCGATGATAACAAATGCCCTGCGTACGACTTGGCCGCGCAAAACACAGTTCGAAAGAGGTTATGGTAGCACACAGACCGTACAGACCGCCATCTGTAGCTACGACGTTCAAGTTATACCGTACACGTTCTCAAGTTCAGATTGAACGCCTTAATTAAGAGGCAACTTCTCTGACACCAAAGCTGAAACTCGCTTCAAATCGCTGACTCATCAACGGTGACGTCATGACACACTTTGAAATGAACACCCAGTAGTAAGATTTATTGAAATCATCCGTCCTCAAGTGAGGTTAGGTTGACCACTGAGATCCGGAATTACAAGCATCAAAATATAAAGAAAATGATATGAATAAAATAATTATTCGCGTGAGTGAGTGAGTGAGTGAGTGAGTGAGTGAGTGAGTGAGTGAGTGAGTGAGTGAGTCAATATTTCACTGGCAAATCGTTACTCTAACGTCTAGCAAAACACAAGTGTATAATCAAGAAATTTCGATTCCATGTGTCACGGTTTAACTGTCGTTCTTGTGCGATGTGAAGTTTGAGGGAGTGGGCATAGCGTTGTGATATTTCTAGACCTGATTTTCACTATTTATCTAGCCAAGGGCATACAACAGATCGATGAGCTTGGTGTATCGACCTGTGGAAAATGCCAGTCAGGAGTCTGAAGGTGAAAATGTCACCTTCACCTCCAACCACTCGGGTTTTGAAGCCACTGTAAATATCACACATAACGGAAAATAAATTCCCCGTGCTGTATTATGCGGTGCTATCGGACCGATATGCTTTGTAATGCGATGAATAGAATCTGACAAGCCGAGCGGGCTGGAGGCCAAACACGTACACATCGCGTTTTCTTCTCTTTGAGCAATTACATTACACAGACAGCATAATTGTGTTTTGTGCGGTTGATGTGATTGGAAATGCACCCTAACCACTGTTCTCCATCCTGACCTGTGTCCTTACGACCTCACGTACGGGGACAGAGAAATGTCGAATGTCAGTCAGAAATAGGAGATACAGAACGCAAAACATCGTCAGAGATACGGAGAACGATGAATGTAGTGAAATGTCAGGAACATCAAATGGTACGTATTTCGATGTAGAGCGGAGAAAAAAATAACTAGGAACAGTTCACCTTATCGATGGTGTTCAGGTAAAAGGGCTTATCCCACAAAATGAACAAGAATTCAGAAAAGCTATAATTAAATTTGAACACTTTATTATAAGTTACTTCAGCGATGTCAAGGTCAAGAGCACGTAGACGGTTCTGCGTGCGATCAAGCGCTCACTGGTTGCAATGAATCTATTCTGCAGGCAGCAGTACTGAATAAAAAGGGGTGAACAAAGTGAACTCTATGCAATTCAGCCCATGTCCGTTGCAACATAGGTGGGTGATTTGTTGAAAAACTTGAGTAATTTTTACTCTCACAATCAGATCATTAATGTTCCTGGGTTTCTGTGAATTTAATTTTTTTTTATTTAACTAGCTAGCTAGTTTCTTGCCACTACCGTAAGAGCCAGGCTCGTGTACGGTGTGGTCTTAGCCAATAACATAACATAAAATTTACAAGGACAGTTTACTAAATTCAAATATCTTGGAGCAACAGTAACAAATATAAATGACACTCGGGAGGAAATTAAACGCAGAATAAATATGGGAAATGCGTGTTATTATTCGGTTGAGAAGCTTTTGTCATCTAGTCTTCTGTCAAAAAATCTGAAAGTTAGAATTTATAAAACAGTTATATTACCGGTTGTTCTGTATGGTTGTGAAACTTGGACTCTCACTTTGAAAGAGGAACAGAGATTAAGGATGTTTGAAAATAAGGTTCTTAGGAAAATATTTGGGGCTAAGAGGGATGAAGTTACAGGAGAATGGAGAAAGTTACACAACGCAGAGCTGCACGCATTGTATTCTTCACCTGACATAATTAGGAACATAAAATCCAGACGTTTGAGATGGGCAGGACATGTAGCACGTATGGGCGAATCCAGAAATGCATATAGAGTGTTAGTTGGGAGGCCGAAGGGAAAAAGACCTTTGGGGAGGCCGAGACGTAGGTGGGAAGATAATATTAAAATGGATATGAGGGAGGTGAGATATGATGGTAGAGACTGGATGCTCAGGATAGGGACCAATGGCGGGCTTATGTGAGGGCGACAATGAACCTCCGGGTTCCTTAAAAGCCAGTAAGTAAGTAAGTTTACTAAATACAGTAAGTAACTTAATTCAAATCAATAAATAACACACAAGATCAAAAAAAGAAGAAGAAGAAGAAGAAGAAGAAGAAGAAGAAGAAGAAGAAGAAGAAGAAAGAGAAAAAGAGAGAAAAAACACATTTAATATAAATTGACAGTCAGACAGAAGCCAGAATAGGCAATGTCTTTAACAAAACCCACACGAAAAAGTCTGGAGTGTTTAGTTCTGGGGAGTTTGGGGACCAAGCCAAGAGATAGCTGCTTCTCGTACTGGGTTTCGCCTGCGAACTTCTGCATGTTTTTTAACACAGAACCTGTTTCTACAAATGTTCGATACCACAACATTATGGAATCGTATTTAGGTACATTACGCACACCATACCCACATCGAAATTCCCTTTGAACTCTTTTAACACTCTCAAATTTAGCATACCAAAGAATACATTGTGCCCGCTGTTGATTTGTAGTAGCCATTTTAATCATTACGATTTTCATTTGTCCTTTCAAATTATCCATTGTTGATTGTCATATATGGAAACTCCCATCTTTTAATCATAATATAACCAGCAAGAAATTTTTCCTACTGTCATAATAGCTTTATGATAATAAGTTAATATTATCCATACCCAAACGGATCAGACTGTATTATCATTACACTGCTTTCTTAAGCTGACTGAGCATATTGGGAATTCAATCAATTGGCTTTCCTAAAACACGCTAAGAAATGGTTCATATAAAACAATTTTTATCTCGAAAAGGAAGCAAAAACTAGGAAAATACTTTTTTGTTTGAAATATCTCAAAGAATAACCCTCTGAAATTAATGGTATTACTTACGGATCACTCTATACAGCATACTAATAAGTTAATTATCTGCGGCACAAACCACTTCTGCAGACAATTTATTTTGTCCTTATAAAGGTAAGCGTTCACTACATCGTATCGCACGCATCGGAGGAATCGCACGGATCAGAAAAAGACTATCTTTGCTGCAATTGTTATGTAACCGCGTTCACTACATCGTATCGCACGCATCGCCTCTCGGCAAATCCGTCCACGTTTCTCGGATGGGCAACTTTTCCGATGCGTGCGATCATGGCCTTCTTTAATAAATCAATTTTAATTGGTCAACTGTTACTATTACGTTGTGCCATGTTCAGTGTCGCGCAAAATGGCAGACGGAAAACGTATTTCGCGTGTAGAAAATTGCGAAGAATTATATAATTTGAGGCGTTCCCATTACAGTAATCGAGTCATTTCTTGCAAATATATTATGTAACCAATATTTCTTTCGTTTCTTCCTCTTCAATTAAGACGCATGAAGCAATTACAAATTCTTATTCGCTAACAGACGTAATTAATAGACCTAACCTCAACTCCTCTGCTTTCAGTAATGCCAATATCGTATGACGTCATGTTTTAAACAGCTGATAGGGGAATCCTAATTCTGACCATTATTTGGTGATTGGAGAATTAAGAGAAAGATTATCAGTAGCCAAGCGAGTAGAGCAACAAGTTAATATTACTAAATTCAATATTTTGAAATTAAAGGACGAGGAAGCTAAGCAAAATTATCAGGTCGAAATTTCGAATAGGTTTGCCACTTTAGAAAGTTCCGACGAAGTTGAGAAAGAATTAGATGTTAATAGCGTGTGGGAAAATATCAGAGATAGTATCAAAATTGCAGCTGAGCAGAGCATAGGTTATTATGAAACTAAGAAATAGAAACCGTGGTTTGATGAAGATTGTTGCATGGTAGTAGAAAGAAGGAAACTGGCAAAATTGAAATTCTTACAGGATCCAGTTGAGGAGAAGAGAGATAATTATTTCAATGAAAGACGGGAAGCAAGTCGTACACTTAGGAATAAAAAGAGAGATTACTTGAAGGAAAAACTGAATGAGGTAGAAACAAATAGTAAGAATAAAAACATTCGAGATTATTATAAGGGTATAAAGGAATTTAAGAACGGATATCAGCCAAGGGTAAACGTGATCAAGGATGAGAATGGTGACTTGCTTGCAGACTCTCCATCAATCCTAAACAGGTGGAAAAACTATTTTGCGCAACTACTAAATGTACATAGGCCAAATAGAAATGATCGGGACGATATTGAAATACAAACTGCTGAGCCATTTATACCCGAACCCACGCTTTCAGAAGTCGAAATTGCGATAGAAAATCTGAAAAAGTACAAGTCTCCAGGTATCGATCAAATTCCAGCAGAATTAATACAAGAGGGTGGAAGTGCATTATATAGCGAAATTTATAAACTTGTACTTGCTATTTGGGAAAAGGAAATTGTACCAGAACAATGGAAGGAGTCCATAATTGTACCTATTTTTAAAAAGGGGGACAAAACCAACTGTGGTAACTTTCGAGGAATATCACTTTTGTTGACGTCGTACAAAATTTTGTCCAATATTCTTTTGAGGAGATTAACTCCGTACGTAGATGAAATTATTGGGGATCATCAGTGCGGTTTTCGGCGTAATAGATCGACTATTGATCAGATTTTTTCTATTCGGCAGATAATGGAGAAAAAATGGGAGTATAAGGGTACAGTACATCAGTTATTCATAGATTTCAAAAAGGCATATGACTCGGTTAAGAGGGAAGTATTATATGATATTCTTATTGAATTTGGTATTCCCAAGAAACTAGTTCGATTAATTAAAATGTGTCTCAGTGAAACATACAGCAGAGTCCGTATAGGTCAGTTTCTATCTGATCCTTTTCCAATTCACTGCGGGCTAAAGCAGGGAGATGCACAATCACCTTTACTTTTTAACTTCGCTTTAGAATATGCCATTAGGAAAGTTCAGGATAACAGGCAGGGTTTGGAATTGAACGGGTTACATCAGCTTCTTGTCTATGCAGATGACGTGAATATGTTAGGAGAAAATACACAAACGGTTAGGGAAAACACGGAAATTTTACTTGAAGCAAGTAAAGCGATCGGTTTGGAAGTAAATCCCGAAAAGAGAAAGTATATGATTATGTCTCGTGACGGGAATATTGTACGAACTGGAAATATAAATATTGGAGATTTATCCTTCGAAGAGGTGTAAAAATTCAAATATCTTGGAGCAACAGTAACAAATATAAATGACACTCGGGAGGAAATTAAACGCAGAATAAATATGGGAAATGCGTGTTGTTATTCGGTTGAGAAGCTCTTATCATCCAGTCTGCTGTCCAAAAATCTGAAAGTTAGAATTTATAAAACAGTTATATTACCGGTTCTTCTATATGGCTGTGAAACTTGGACTCTCACTTTGAGAGAGGAACATAGGTTAAGGGTGTTTGAGAATAAGGTGCTTAGGAAAATATTTGTGGCTAAGCGGGATGAAGTTACAGGAGAATGGAGAAAGTTACACAACACAGAACTGCACGCATTGTATTCTTCACCTGACATAATTAGGAACTTGAAATCCAGACGTTTGAGATGGGCAGGGCATGTAGCACGTATGGGCGAATCCAAAAATGCATAAAGAGTGTTAGTTGGGAGACCGGAGGGAAAAAGACCTTTAGGGAGGCCGAGACGTAGATGGGAGGATAATATTAAAATGGATTTGAGGGAGGTGGGGTATGATGATAGAGACTGGCTTAATCTTGCACAGGATAGGGACCGATGGCGGGCTTATGTGAGGGCGGCAATGAACCTTCGGGTTCCTTAAAAGCCATTTGTAAGTAAGTTGTAAGATAGGGGAATCCGATGAGGCGATGAGGTGGAGCCGTTTGTAGTGAACGCTGACCTTAAGAGTACGTACAGTACATTCTGTTTAAGTGTATGATGATGATGATGATTATTATTATTGTTATCATCATCATTATCATCATCATCATCATTATTACTGTGAATTTATTTCATCTCCTATGCTTTGCATATTTTTCGTGCAGAGTTCACTGAACAAACAGCTTCATTGTCTTCACAATGTTTAAATATCTCCGTGCAGAAAGATGCACACAAAAAAGGTATTAAATGGAAAAGAGGTTGCACAAGTATACAGTACTGACTCACTTGTCGCATGTGTCTTCGTGGATATACAATCTCTTTATCTGAACGTTTTTAATTTTCATGACTCTTCCTTCAACAAAACAAACAAACATTTTGAAACAGTCAATATTTAAGGTGCCTTGGCATGAAGGTCAGGCGCAGAGTTACCAAGACAACGTAGAGAAAAGAAACAAAACGCAGCTTGGGGTGTCGACGTTGATTGCAGTAAAAGGTCTTTGCACTGAAACACTTTTCAATAGAGGGTGTAACACATTTATTCCTACAGCTGAACCAAT